>NW_017302650.1:0-388 GCF_001594115.1 Trachymyrmex septentrionalis | reverse complement strand
AGAGAGAGAGAGAGAGAGAGAGAGAGAGAGAGAGAGGAGCTCGCGCTGAAGAGACTCGCCTTTATCACCTTATAAAATGAGCAACTCTCTCGCGCGCGGGCGTAAATAATGGTCGACGGCTCGAGGAAGAGACACACAACATGCTAAACGTGATACGCGTGTGCCACGGAACGAAATTGCACTCCAATCGCGGCCGACACGTCAGTTGACGATAAGATCCTTTTATTGTCCCGGAGGTGGAGAACCGAAGCACGATCGAAATTTTTGGAAACAAAATTTTATTGCCTTCCCTGGTTTTAAGTAAATGAATCGTCAAACATCAATAATAGCGTTATAAAAAGTTGTGCGTCATTTAAATGTAACATTTCTGAATTATATCTGAAAGAGA
>NW_017302649.1:0-387 GCF_001594115.1 Trachymyrmex septentrionalis | reverse complement strand
TATATCTGTTAGTACTATATTTATGGCTGGGGTTATGGTTAATTTTGAAAATGATTTTAAAAAAGTTATTGCTTTGTCTACTTTAAGGCAGTTAGGTTTTATGATAATAATTTTAAGATTTGGTTATAGAATGTTAGCTTATTATCATTTATTAATTCATGTTATCTTTAAATCAATATTATTTATGGCTGCTGGGGTTGTGATTCATATAATAAAAAATACTCAAGATGTTCGATTATTAGGAAATTTAAATGAAACATTCCATTTGTAATAATAATTTCGAATATGGCATTAATAGGGATGCCATTTATATCTGAGTTTTATAGAAAGGATTTAATTATAGAGATTATTTATAGAGAGAGGGGGGTTAATATATTTATATTATTA
>NW_017302648.1:0-387 GCF_001594115.1 Trachymyrmex septentrionalis | reverse complement strand
CAAAATTGTATCGCGTTATACGATTGTAATGAGCGCGTATCGCTCGTTAGTAATTAGCCGCTCGTACTTAATTATTTGTTCACAGCACTCTCAGCAAATCTACGTTCGCTACCTTGTTATATTTGTCCAGAAATATTATCTAATTCGTTAGCTCACTCATGATAAGAAATATACAAAAAATAATATAAATAATAAAAGTAGACTTATTTTATTATTTTAATTTAATTTTTCTTGGTATAAATTTTATATATACTTTTAAAAATTATTACAGACAAATCTTGACGAATAATAATCTCGATTCATACGCTATATAATTAAAAGTTTCTATATGAATCATGAATATATAAAGATTATGCGTTTCGCGGGTTTCCTCCATGTCCAGATCCA
>NW_017302647.1:0-387 GCF_001594115.1 Trachymyrmex septentrionalis | reverse complement strand
GTGTGTGTGCGTGTGTGTGTGTATGCGCGCGCGTGTTGTATACATGTGTATGCGCGCATGAGACGAGAGAGCACGGCAGCCAAAAGACGCCCCAAAATGCTGCGCCCAGGGAAGGATGGTCATCCCGGGGGTGGGATCCTCGTACGATTTCGACGCGTATCTCCAGGAAGGCCTTTCCTCGTGTGAGTGTCCTACGTGCTGGTGTGCGTCCTGGCACGTACGCAGCCTTATTGGACATTGGATATTGAGCGGAGGTGATCGTCCGGAAGGTGAACGGCTCAAGTGGCCAGGAATATGAAATTTTCATATACTATTTCGATCGTTAAACGAACCGTGTTCCCAATTCTGTCATCCATTTTTCGCGGATAGGTGAACAATTCGGAGAGC
>NW_017302646.1:0-387 GCF_001594115.1 Trachymyrmex septentrionalis | reverse complement strand
TTCACTCTTTTTTCAAGACAGGCTAAATTTTCAGTCTCTCCATATTGAGTAAGCACTCGTTGCGTTGCTTCTACATAAGGTTACGTGGCTTTTTCTTCTTTGCGTTCGAGTGTGATCGAGAAGTGAAAACTACCACTTTGATTTTCATTTATGGTAATGGCACGGATGCAATAGGATTTAATTTTTTTAAATAAGTATATTTAAAAAATTGATAAATATATAGTTTAGAGGAACCCTCCCCCAATGACTTTGATCTTGACATATGTTGTCAAGGTCATGACCCTGAGTGACTTTGAGAAAATTTTAACTTCGTTAAAAAGTTCTAAATAAAAGAAGTTTAAGAAATAACGTATATCATGTGTCTTTTCCACCATATAAAACAGAAAT
>NW_017302645.1:0-387 GCF_001594115.1 Trachymyrmex septentrionalis | reverse complement strand
GTAAATTGCTCGTACTTTTTAGGTGTCATATTCTCTCGCAAAGCTATCATATCTTGAAGATACAATTATATTGATTTTGCGTAAGAAAAATAACCACAGGCATGGAAGAAAGAAAGCATTTTTTGAATGGTTTGCAAATGCAGTTGTCAATTTCATGATCTTTCCACCTCGATAAATTGCTTGTAACGAGTGTTAAAAATATTGCACCCATAATTTTGCAGTTGGACCAGAATTTTTAAGTTTTACGAGTAGCTGTAAATTTATGCTTGAATGTTTTATAAAAAAAAAACTGATCCTCTGCAATAAGAACTACTGATCTGTTTATGTCACCGAAAATAATCATTACTGCTTCACGTTCTTCTTCAGTGAAATCTATTAAAGTACAAT
>NW_017302644.1:0-386 GCF_001594115.1 Trachymyrmex septentrionalis | reverse complement strand
AAAAAAACTAGTTCTGCTGCCGCTGATAACGCTAGAGGTATTTCTAAACGATAATAAAATACAAGGAATTTACGACCCAGGCGCAAACGTAACTCTTCTGAACTCGAAGATTATCAAGAAAATGGGTCTGACTACACAAAAAGATAGAAATACTTTCAAAACTGTCAGTGGCAGGAAAGACTTTGCAGGCAGATTATCTGCAAAAATAAGAATCCATAAGATAGAAAAAACAATGGAGGTTTTTGCTGTCGATGATGAGAACTTTGAGTATGATATTCTACTCGGTCTCGACACAATAAAGAACTTCTGCCTAAAACAGGACTACGACCTTAACATTTACCAGAAAATAAATTTGGAAAACAAAGAAGATAAAATTAAAGATTTTG
>NW_017302643.1:0-386 GCF_001594115.1 Trachymyrmex septentrionalis | reverse complement strand
ATCACACTTAATAAATATTTTCAATAACGATCTATAATTATGACAGATCTTTATTGAAAATATATATTAAGTATGATATATCATTCACATACCGATTTATCAGGTAATTCCAATTTCTGTTTCGTATACTTCCCCTTGTCACGTTTCTGGACAGCTTCGCATAATAATATTGTATAAGTTGTAGAACGTTACAATATAATACAAAATATTAAAATGCCAGATTAATTGACATCCAATATTTTTATAGGTTACGTATTAATAGAGAAAGGTCGCTGTATATGTACGAGAAAAGTCGCCGATACTGACATATACCACTTTGTTTTTAAAGAATATTTCTTAAACAAAAGATAAAAATAAAATAACTTTAAATACACAAACTAAAAAGT
>NW_017302642.1:0-386 GCF_001594115.1 Trachymyrmex septentrionalis | reverse complement strand
GACGTTTTAAATGTTCTTTGAGATTAGTTATTGTATAGCACTTAATATTTAAGGCACATTGTCTGCATGTTGCCTCTGTATGGCTTTCTGCGATAAAATAATCCCAAGTCCAATGAAATTTATCTCCTTTCTTTTCTTTTTCTTTTAATTTGTTTGAATGTGTCTTTACCAAGTGTCTATGTAAAACAGCTAAGGATTGATTCTTACGTATAGTGAATTTTGCATTACAATAATTACATCTTGCCTCATTACTACTTGTTAATTTCGTTCATTATTAATGTTCACGTATCCAACGACGAACTGGGACTTGAATGCCCTCTGCTTCTTGTTCTGCCATTCTAACGTTTTGTAAGGAATATTAGTATCTAATCACAAATGTTACAGAA
>NW_017302641.1:0-386 GCF_001594115.1 Trachymyrmex septentrionalis | reverse complement strand
TATTTTATATATATAATATATAGAAATGTATATATAATATAAAAATTTTATGTATGTAATATATATAAATATATATATAATATAAACATAAAAATATACGTAGTAAACGTAATATAATAGATCTAATATCGTTATCACATTCTTTATTGTAAGCAAATATTTTATATCTATTCTATCATCTTATCATATATTAGATGCGTAACTGATTACTTTTATGACAATAAAGAATCTTAAGAAGTTTTCTATTCGTCAATAAATATAACATGAAATTATATGAAAGATGACAAATATATTTACTGTAATTGCTGCTTTTTGATAGATAGATTGTGTCATATTCAGTCGTATTGTATTTACATTTGTATTTATGTTCCAACTGTTTGTATGTC
>NW_017302640.1:0-386 GCF_001594115.1 Trachymyrmex septentrionalis | reverse complement strand
TTTGATTAAGATTGAACGAGTGTTGGTGTGGTGTCAATAATTTATTGTAAAATTAAAGGGTAAGTTTTCGGATCACGAGTTTGGTAGCTTATCGGTTAAAGAATTGTAACAATGATAATTGATGTTAAAATCTAGAGACAATTATTTAAAAGAGAGATGCGCGAGTTGACCAGCAAGGGTCATGTAAACAAGAGCAGTGCTCTTATAAACCTAAGCCCATTCATAGACGGAGAAGGAAGACTAGAGCGACAATAGATCGATTTTGAATTATAATAAAAAATATCCTATCGTCTTGCCTACGAGGTACCGATTTATAAGTGTAAGAAATGTAAAAAAAATAGGCATAACAGAGAAGCTATCAGCGTTAGGGCTGTGTGATTCGATAG
>NW_017302639.1:0-386 GCF_001594115.1 Trachymyrmex septentrionalis | reverse complement strand
TTGAGCTAAAAAATACGCGATGACTTTTTACTTAACCTAATATTATTTTTGCTGTACATTTCTCTTTGAAAATGGTTTGTAGTAAAAGTACGATTGTGACTTTAATCTATGTGGATGTGTCAATATAGTATAAGTAATTTTAACATTATCTTGATTTTTAAGGAATTAATGGATTAATTCTAAGCAGAATCTTAAGACTCGTAACGTGTTCTCGTAATACTTGTAAGAACTTATGACTAATATTCTAATTATGCGTATGTATCGTGAGACGTACGATTATTCGTAAATACAATATATGTAAATATTTCTTGTAAATTTTATGACTAGCAAGAAGCTGTCTGTAAAAATATTGTATAAAGGTATAAGCACTTAAAAATTCTTACAAG
>NW_017302638.1:0-386 GCF_001594115.1 Trachymyrmex septentrionalis | reverse complement strand
TGCTAATCTGTTTATATTTGATCTTCAATTAATAAAGTTATCGACGCATTCTGTACATTGTCAATGAGAGAAAAAGAGAAAAATAGGGGCAGTTAATAATGTCGAACATTCATACTGAATATATATAGTGGCAAAGTATAAAGCACCTTTCAATTTATTATATTTTCTTGAAAAAGATGACAATAAAAACCAAAAAAATACATAATAAAATTATGGTAAGAATAAATACTATTTTTTTTATTTTTTACTATTTTTTAATCAAATTATTTCTTAATTTATTTTTCGTCAATTTACGAAGTTTAAGTTTGTTCGCTCCAATATGCTCCAGCATTTTGAAGCATCTTGGAGCATACGACGCGAACAAACCTTTTATATTTATGGTCGAA
>NW_017302637.1:0-385 GCF_001594115.1 Trachymyrmex septentrionalis | reverse complement strand
TTTAATTATCGTTTTGGCACGTTCAGTAATGCCAATGCTGATAGTATAATAATAACAGTAACAAGGTATATAGTTCTAACAACAAATGCATATAATTGGCAACCTAAAACAATATCTTATGTTATGTTTATGCTGTTATGCATTTCACGTGAGACAGATTTAACTATAATTCTTCTAATAATACTTATACAACCTTTACCTATTAGTTGTTGTAACCATTCAACTGCAGTAGCAGTAACTTTATAAAGCTGAAATGCTATAGCTAATATTTAATATTATTTTTCGCACGAAGCTTATGCAACTATTACCTATTAGTTGTCATAACCATTGTCAACTTTAGTAGCAGTAACTTTAAAAATAGTAAATTATTATCTTCAGTTAAATC
>NW_017302636.1:0-385 GCF_001594115.1 Trachymyrmex septentrionalis | reverse complement strand
AGTGTATCATTCTTCTTCCCGTGACCCATTAATTTGGCGCAACAACAGAAAGTTTGATTTCGCGATCGTTGCCTCTGCACCGTATCTCCGTCCTAACACATTACAAGTCGCACGTTGACGTAGTTGCTCACGGTCTCCATGGTTTTACCAAATACAGCATTATTCATTAGATTGTATAAATTTTTTTCGAATTTGTTGTTGGTAAGAGTTCTAAAATTTATATTGAGTTGAATGTATTCGCGAAGTAATGAAGATTGGGCAAATTGCAGTTCGCGGTAAATTTTTGCGATATGGAGACTGTGACAGGTACATTGCTGTAAATAGGTATATTTATTATATAATATTAGGTCGGTTCTGGATCACTATGTATTAGTGCATATACGTA
>NW_017302635.1:0-385 GCF_001594115.1 Trachymyrmex septentrionalis | reverse complement strand
TATAAAAATATATTTTAAGCACAAAATACATTTCAAACATAAATATCGGTATTTAGTATAAAATATAATACAAAAATCTGTAACTCTTTATATATTGAATCCTTTGTCACTAGATAAATAATAACAATTTATCTAATCATTGTCATTTGAAATTCTTGAAAAAGAGTAAAATCTCCAAAAAACTAGTGGAACATTTCTCCTTTTTTGAAGTGAGATTGCAGTGAATGATAGATTTGCTAATATCGATCAACAATTAATATCTCACTTCGCGGGGCAGAGCAGTGTTTTTCTTAATTAAATTTATTTCGTCCAAAAACACGTCAAATGAGATTATTTTTATCAAGATTGGACATAAGGGGACTAAACTTAATATTTACCATGGAGG
>NW_017302634.1:0-385 GCF_001594115.1 Trachymyrmex septentrionalis | reverse complement strand
CAATTAGTTATGAAGATGCGGTAAAGAGCGAGGATTTATTAGATTGGAAACAGGCAATGGATAAGGAAATGACGTGTTTGATGAAAAATAAAACTTGGAAACTAGTAAATAGGCCTAAAGATAGAAAAGTATTAGATGTAAAATGGATATATACGACTAAAGCAGACAATAGAAAAAAAGCTAGACTTGTAGTCAGAGGATTCCAGCAAGAAGAGGGACTAGAAAACGTGTACTCTCCGGTAGCACGAATGCAAACGCTGAAACTACTTTTAGCTCATTGTTGTCAGTTTGAACTAAAGATATTACAGATTGATGTGGAAGCGGCTTTCTTAAATGGTAGATTAAAATCTGAAATATATGTAACACAGCCGAGGGGTTATGAGGA
>NW_017302633.1:0-384 GCF_001594115.1 Trachymyrmex septentrionalis | reverse complement strand
AAACACGAGTCGCATTATCTTCGCAGAAGCTGATAGCGGTCAGAAAAAAATGGAAACGTTAACTGATTCTGATTTAATGATATGCTACTTTACGGGCAAATTTTTTATGAGTAGATAGAGAGCAGGTAATATGTTATTGAAGTGCATGTCAAAGGTCGCAAACGTGGAAATATTCCAGATATCATAGTGCTGGAAATTATTCTCCACGAAAGTTTCATTAAAAATAAAAGTGAAACTGTTGATCATTAGTATATTAAGGTAAAGAAATGATATAATTTCGTATAATTGTGTCGTATGTTCGGTCCCGCAATATTAAGTGGCGTTCTAAAATGAGAAGTGGAAGAGTGACGCATTATATTATGCCGAAAGAATATTCGAAACCGA
>NW_017302632.1:0-384 GCF_001594115.1 Trachymyrmex septentrionalis | reverse complement strand
AAAAAAAAAAGAATTTTTGTCGTAGTTATTTAGATTTGATGAGGAAAACTTAAAAATTAAAAAAAATATTTTAGAAAGCAATACATTTTTTATTTATAAGTATAATCTATTTGATATGACATAATTTTACCTAAGTCTTCATTTGAGATAACATATAATTTTATATAACAAATTTTTATTTGAGATGACATATTATTTTTATTCTCAATTTGTTTAACTATATACTGTGTCGCATCACTAGTCTGCCATCTGGCATCACTAGAGAGCCTCAAAGGGAGAGTGGCAAATTGCATCATGTGAATGCCCATGTTCAATTAGGACGGAAGTCACGTGATGCGGTTTGTCACTCTCTCTTTTTAAAGTTCTTTAGATACTATTGATAGA
>NW_017302631.1:0-384 GCF_001594115.1 Trachymyrmex septentrionalis | reverse complement strand
CCCCTGATATGTTTATATCCTATGTAAGAAAACAAATGTTTAGTAAAGTTTTTGTAACCTTATATGTACATTACTTTATCATAGGTACGAATATACGTTAAATACGTTTTATCATGTAACATTGAAGACGTTTTGTAATAATTTTTATAAATTAGATTAAAATATAAAAAATATTATAAATCAATTAGTTTACGAGCATAAATAAATTTCAGTTAAATACAATTTCCCGCGCGCGTGTCAGATGATTATATTCGTAAATATACAGAATTGATAATAAGAATAAAATTTCAGATAAATTGAATTACACTCAATAGAAAAATGTAGTGCTTTATGTTTTTGCTATAAATAATAAATTAATTCTTTGATAATGACCATTATAATAAT
>NW_017302630.1:0-384 GCF_001594115.1 Trachymyrmex septentrionalis | reverse complement strand
TCTCTCTCTCTCTCAATTCGACCTTTTCGTGAATCAACTCCCGCACTCCCACACCACTGCGGATGAGAGAAACAAACACGCACGGTTCTTGGCGCCGTCGGAGAACGGAGGCCGGCCGATTTTTCGCGTTTGGCGCAAACATTTTCGCTCTTTATGCCGGACGCGGGAGATAAGTGCGCTTGTAAAAGCGTCAATGTGTTAATGAACGCGCGAGGTGGCCTTCAAAGTTTTCATCACTTCCCGGAAATGTACCTGAGGTGTCGATCTGACAATGAATTCGATTATCGCTCGTTATGGAATGCGTGGATTATCGCAAATACTTCGAAATTATTGAATCGATAAGATTCAAAAAGGGCACGAATTATGTCAAAATTGTCAAATTTT
>NW_017302629.1:0-384 GCF_001594115.1 Trachymyrmex septentrionalis | reverse complement strand
TGCCAACCGCAATTTCGCTTTTTATTGACAGCTATGAAATGACAAGAAAAGAGAATGACATTCGACACTTTAATATACACGACTAGATATCCTTTGGCACATATGTAGACGCATACCTCATGCATAGACATCACTCATCGGCATTCGTCGTATCGCATCCCGAAATGCACTTCTTGCGTAGTTGGTCCACAGTAAGACGACGAAAAAGTATGGTGAAACTACAAGTGGAGAAAAATTCGAGAATAAATGCGACGATTGCGTATCTTTTCATACACATCGAATCGCGATTGTCAAATTCTCTTTTACCGTGTGTATACTAAAAAAAAATTTTCCCGTCAAACGAACAAAACCGCCAGCATGTAACTTGAGACGAATAGATATTCG
>NW_017302628.1:0-383 GCF_001594115.1 Trachymyrmex septentrionalis | reverse complement strand
TTTTTTTTTCAGTGTAGCAGTTGCTGTTACAACATAAAAAGTGTATATAAAAATTATGCAAAAATTTATTGTTATATAAACAATTTTGGAAATAATATCGAAGTAATGGAATTATATGAACAAAATCATCTATGAATAAGGATATCAGATTCATCAACGTCCATACCCACGTCCGTGGGCTTAAAGTAGTTCTCGTCTGATCACTGAAGTCAAGCAACGTTGGGCACGGTTGAATGGTACTCGTTCGGTTGTATACACGCCTTAACATGGTATAGGGAAGGGAAGAAGCATAGGAAAATAAGGTGATTTCCTAGCAGTATCCCCCATACAGTGTAAAATACACCGTTGCTCTTCCCTAAAATAAAATAGCAAAGACTGAGAGA
>NW_017302627.1:0-383 GCF_001594115.1 Trachymyrmex septentrionalis | reverse complement strand
TGTGTGTAACCTAATATAAATTCTACGAATTTAATAAATCATGTGCAGAATATAATAGCAAATTTTTAGAATATAATCTCCTAAAAATAATTATAAAATCTTTTAATTTTATAAACGTAAAACTAAAAAATTAAAAAAGCAAGAGTTGGCAGCTCTAACTAAAATATTGTTTCTTGTATATACCTATTCAAAAAACTATTGGAAATTACATTTTTTAAACAAAAATTATCATTTTTATATGTGCAAAATAGTTTAAAAGTATAATACGATTAATAAATATAATTAATAACAAATTGCAAAAAATATGTCCATAAGCAACACACACAAAACAGAAATGTAATCATATTTATTCAAATAACAATATTATAGAAGTCTTATATTCA
>NW_017302626.1:0-383 GCF_001594115.1 Trachymyrmex septentrionalis | reverse complement strand
GAGAGAGAGAGAGAGCAGAATGCCGGAAGGTTGATATTAATTCAACAGGTTCTCTCCCTTACCTGTCCTGGCGATCTGCGTACTCCTTGTGGCCCTCTCGTCGTCCTTCCATCCGCCGTCGTCCCATCTCGATTCTTTTCTCTCGCCCACCTGTTCTCGATCGCCCCGCGTCGCCGACTCGCCGAACGACGTGCCTGGAATAAATTATTAATCGTATTCCGATCTGTCCTTGCACTTTTCGCTCCAGTTGCCCAAGTTTCCCGCGAGAGCCAAGCGCGCGACCACCGCTACGACGATTTAATTAAACGAATGCTCGATCGCAAACTGTCGATTGGACGAAAACGTGAATTATTCTAATTCGCGGCATCGATAGTGGAATGGAA
>NW_017302625.1:0-383 GCF_001594115.1 Trachymyrmex septentrionalis | reverse complement strand
TTAGCAATAATTAATTTTTTCATAAGATTAAGCAAAAATAAGCGTTTGACAAAATGGGCTCCAAAACTGACACAGTAGCCAGTAGTTGTTATATATTCTTATTTTTTTTCTTTTACAGAAATTATCTGTATAGCGTACTTACGAGTGAATATACATATATAAGATATTCTAGAATCTTTTTCACACACTTCGTTATAAAATATTTTTATTGAATTATATGCAATAATAATTTTATTGAATTATTTACTTTATGCTGTTCTACATGACATAAATATGTAATGCGATAGTTTTTTGAGTTATTATAAGTATGGAGGATTGTCTTCAGCTTTAATAGAGCTATTTGACATTATGAGGTAACATTATAAAGGTTAAGTTAACTTATG
>NW_017302624.1:0-383 GCF_001594115.1 Trachymyrmex septentrionalis | reverse complement strand
TTGCGTATAAAATTTTAAATCATAATTTGATTAATCTCTTCCCGAGAAAGTACGTAGCGGAAAATATACGGTCGAAGGAATATTGTTCGTCAAAAACAATTTAGCATTTCTCAAGGTAATAATAACATAACTCAATAAGTGTTGAAGCTTTATATTATCTTATAATACTATTAATCTTAAAATACTATTAATTGTAAGAAAACTAATTAATGTAGTAAAAACAATTTTCATATGATAGAGATTAAAAAATTTCTAACATCCAAGGGATGAAAAATTTTTGGCAATTCTAGATAACTCCTCAAGAGTTCTAGCGATAGTTATTAGCAATCGATGCTAAGGCAACACACACGTGCGCATACACCACAAACACACACACACACATA
>NW_017302623.1:0-383 GCF_001594115.1 Trachymyrmex septentrionalis | reverse complement strand
AAATTAATAAATTAATATTTGTTTGTTACACTGTAACAAACGCTTTTCCATGTTATAATATTCATAGATAACAATTTCATTCATTCTAATTATTATTTTATATAAATTTTTATTACATTCATATAAAATATTTGATATCAACAACTGACGCCAACTTAAATCCCATGCTAAATTAAATAAAGAATACAATCCAATAATTATATTACATTGTTTATCAAGAGTTACACACAAAAAGTTAAAGAAGTAATTATGGATTATATTCTTTATTTTACTAATTTAATAGGATTTACCTTGATAAGATTGTAGCATCTGGATTTTAATTTTTTATTTGTTTATACACATTAATTTTTTCCGAGGAATAATAATTTTGACAGAGAATTAAA
>NW_017302622.1:0-383 GCF_001594115.1 Trachymyrmex septentrionalis | reverse complement strand
AAAAAGAAAAATAATTAAAATTATAAAAAAATAGAAAAATCTTAAAAATAGATATAAATTGATGAAACAGTATTTATGTAAATTAGATTGAATCCCAAATAAATTCAATCAGGTTTTAACTGATCCAGGATACAGATTTAATATATTTAATCAAGTTAGGTTTAATGAATTTAACTCCATATTCATGTGAAGATGAAAACGAAAAGATCCCATCGTGTTAAATTTGATATGGATTTGATGCCATCTTTTTATAGATAATCATATGTGATATAGAGCGATTGTAATTTTAAATAAATACGACTAAACTGCACCCTCACTGACAGACCGGAAAATATATACTCATGAATGTTCTATTTTTTTGTGCATCTAATCTACATGATACG
>NW_017302621.1:0-383 GCF_001594115.1 Trachymyrmex septentrionalis | reverse complement strand
ACTTTTCTTATATTAAATAACATATGAAAATTAAATATTAACTTCCATTAAAAATATAATTTATATTATGTTACAAGAAATGTTATCAATTTTAAATTATGTTTTGCGTGATTTACAAATTAATGAATCACAAAATATTAACATTTTTTTTAATTTTTTCAAATTAAAAAAATTTTTTACATAATATCGTCATTATCATATTTTTTGTACGCAGAATATAAGCAAAAAGTATTGTAAATACAATATTTTTTGCTTATATATTGTATACAAAATTTGTGATGATAGATTCAATAATAAATGTACGTAAGCGCAAAGAAGAGATCGCTGATAAACGTATCGCGACGATTGCGACTACTTCATATGTAACGAAATACTGGCGCATT
>NW_017302620.1:0-382 GCF_001594115.1 Trachymyrmex septentrionalis | reverse complement strand
CTGATTATTTAAAAGAGAAATATATATATAATTTATAAACAAAAAAGATTATCTTTATAAAATATGAACAAAAGCATAAATAGAATTTTAATTATTTTAGTGTTTAAACAACTTCATTGTTAGATTTGATAAATGACCAACGTGCGAAAGCAGTTCGGTGAGAAATTAACTTGCTGTCGCCGCTTTGTTTATTTGTGGAAGGAGAAAGAACGAACACAAAGGATTTATACACGGAAGGGGTCCTTCTCGATGACGTGCTCGATGCGTCTCTTGCTCTAACGAGATGGTTTACCGCTGTTTACCGTTGTTTACCGGGTGACGCAATACGACTTATCGTGACTCGAATCTGCGGGAGGAAGCGAAGAAGAAAGGAGATACGTCG
>NW_017302619.1:0-382 GCF_001594115.1 Trachymyrmex septentrionalis | reverse complement strand
ACCAGCGCGTAAACGATGCCAACGCCAGTGCATCAGCACGCCAGAGCCGGAAGCAGATTAGCGCCAATTAATAACCTTGAATTGAACGACTCACCGGACTTGATGCGTTGTGATCCGTTGAAGACGACTTTGATCTTAGTAGTGGCACTAGATTCCCGGAGCACCTCATGATGAGGTAGGTAACACTTTTTCGTGTTCGAGGCCAACAAGAATCTTGCGTCAACTCGAAGCCCTCATATTCTTGCAGAAAGGCACGATAGAGTTCTGCGAAGCATGAAGGCCGCCCCGTCGTTCCATTGTAATTAGTAACCGTTTTGCTGGCTTGCGAGTTTCGATGAGGGTTGTTGGCGGAGAAGCGAAGGGCAGTCGCACTATGTATCGC
>NW_017302618.1:0-382 GCF_001594115.1 Trachymyrmex septentrionalis | reverse complement strand
TAAAAATAGTTTCGAATTAGTCGATAAATTAAAAAGGTTACACATTAATCGATATAAATCGCTTCTGAAATTAATCTTTTATTAAGTACTTTTTTCCATCTAATATCATGACATTTTCCTAATCAAAATCATGTTGATAACTGATTCTGTGTTCGGTTATTACGAAATGCTGTATAATGTTTCAATTTATGTAATGTTTATGATGATTTATGCGTCAAACATCTATCAATTCAATTATGTTTTCAAACATCTATCTGTTTGGCCTACATATGATTCTTCACAATCTCGATAATCTTATATACAACGTCCGTATGAGATAACTCGGGACGAACATCTTTATGATCCCTGATGAACCTCCTAAGATTATTGATCCTTTTATATG
>NW_017302617.1:0-381 GCF_001594115.1 Trachymyrmex septentrionalis | reverse complement strand
ATATTTTTACATCATTATGCTCTGAAGAAAATCCTAATACTAATAAAACTCTAATATTAAACAAAATTTTGAAGATAACGAGACAATTATGTAGACAAATCTAATACACTTTTTATATGAAAAATATATTTAAAAATCCAATGCAAATGCATATTCACAAATAACTTCTTAATAATAAGTTCAAGATATTTTTTTAATTTTTGTCAATTTTCAATTATTTTTCAACTTTTTTGCAATGTTTGTCATAAAACCACTTCATATAGTTGGCCAATGTTTCCACTTCTTCTTCCGTGATTGCATTATATAAAGATGCGCGTATTCCACCCACTGATCTGTAAAAAAAATTATATCGTTACTTAATTTTTTTATTATACAGTAAAA
>NW_017302616.1:0-381 GCF_001594115.1 Trachymyrmex septentrionalis | reverse complement strand
ACCACATCCGTCAATACCCGGTATAAGAAATACTTCAGTCGTAGTGTTCTGTCTGTTAGTTGAAAAATCTGTTGGGGAAACAAAGTCTTCATTTTTTAATGTAATACCAACTAAAAGTTTTAAACCGTCTGACTTCTCTATGTCAAATTTCTTATCATCATCCACATCATTGTCACCGATGCTTGTAATAGACATCTTAATGAGTTTTGCGAAAGTAAGATTTCTTATCTCTTGTGCTGTGACAAATATATCAAATTCTCGTTCCAGAGTTTGCTTGATTTCTACAGCCATCATGGAGTCCATTCCAAGTTCGGCAAGAGATGAATTTGGACTTACAACTTTTATGTCACTTATGTCTACAATATAGAATATAAAATTATT
>NW_017302615.1:0-381 GCF_001594115.1 Trachymyrmex septentrionalis | reverse complement strand
TTTAATGTTAATGTTTTGAAAGCTTAATGTGTTATTATTTTTAATACAAGAATCTTACATTACTAACAATATTAAATTGTAAAGATTATGCGTTTTATAAGTTTTCTCCGTCCAGATCTATTCTGGCCGATATCAGGCTGCTTCTCGCCCTAATGAAGTGGACTACAAGATTCACATTGGCATTCCAAGAATGGATCTGAACACAGAGAAAACCCGCGAAACGCATAATCTTTATATAGAAAGCACCCAAGCCTCAAGAATAATATTAAATTGTTTTACTTATTATACCAAAATACTCGGTTATACATATATACTTATATATTATTTACTATATAATGAGTCACATTTCTAAAAATAACATTTTTAAAAATTTAAAAATAG
>NW_017302614.1:0-381 GCF_001594115.1 Trachymyrmex septentrionalis | reverse complement strand
CGACGACGACGACGACGACGTTGGTGGCCGTCGCGTCGTGGATGGTCGATCGACTTTACGGTTCAATGCCGCGGTCGACCAGCGCTTTATTTTACGACCGACAACCCGAACGCGTTATTTTATGCGGTCTCGGCAGAAAGGCTCCATGTATTCCGATACGCGTAATGCAGCTGTCGCGTGACGCTGTCGTGTTATGCAACGATTGCGCCGCGAGAGAATACGTTCGCGTGCCACGTTGACGAGTCTTTCGTACACAGGATACATCGAGGGGAAAAATACAAATTTTCCTGTATTTAAGAAACATGCTTATTCCCTTTTGCGTTTAAAGAAAAAGAAAAAAAAAACATTCGTTGCTCATTTAACGCGTAATATTAATTAGTA
>NW_017302613.1:0-380 GCF_001594115.1 Trachymyrmex septentrionalis | reverse complement strand
AGCCTTGAAGTGAGAAAATTACAAAAGTGAGCAAATTTACTAGATATAGATCAATTAAATTATGAATATTCTAGTGAATTTACTCATTTTTCTAATTTTTACCTCCAGACATACAATCAACCCCAAGTGTACTTATTTTCGAGACGAATTTCGTACTGTTCTGGATTTTGCGCAAACATAGCGTGGACACCGTGATCAGTTATTTAAACATTTGCCCTGTGGTAATTTAAAGTAATAGCTCGAGAAATCAAAATTACTTGTCAAGTTAAAACGTGAAAGAATGATCACTCAAAAGTGGAATTGAGAAATATATATACATCTTTTTTGCTACCTGAATGTCGATTATTCTCCTCACATTCGACTGTAATTAGTTAATTTCT
>NW_017302612.1:0-380 GCF_001594115.1 Trachymyrmex septentrionalis | reverse complement strand
TTTTTTTTTAGCTGAACTTGCACCTTTCTTTTGTTTTTTTCAAAAGTGAGAAAAAAGAGGAAAAACTACGAACCAAGCATAAAGTTCAGCTAAAAAGAACAGGCCTCTGAGTGCGACTCTATGCAATAATAATAAAGGGTTAAGTGTTCTAACAGTGGGCGGAAAGTTTAACGACTAGGCTCCTTAAATTTAAAGTAATTATTGTTATTATTATTAGAGTAGCGAATCGAATCACCAGAGTTAATCTTTACGCACTAGTAAAATCACACAGCGATTGTATTGACTCTGACTCTACCTAAGCAGAACAATAAGTCATGATAATGTCAAAATGATATTAAAATAAATCGGAAATGATTGAAAAATGACTTTTAATGATCATT
>NW_017302611.1:0-380 GCF_001594115.1 Trachymyrmex septentrionalis | reverse complement strand
TATACGTTGAGAAGTTTGCGAATAATATAATTTTATTGTGCATATTTTGTAATTTTACCTTTTCCATAAAGTTCTGTAGAATACTGCGACTTATCATCAAAGGTATTGTTCAGTACTAATGTGACAGAGTTCAATGAGCCAACATCTACCATCAAACAAGTCTGTAAAGTCCAAATCACAAAAAGATCCATCATTCGCCAACCTTCAAAAATCTAAAGAAGAAAATGCTTTGATGTGACTCAATATATAAAATTTGAAGAAAGTTTTTGCATTAGAAATTAAAATAATCGTTTGTCATCACTTCAACTTCGTTATTTTGCTTTTTCATAATATCTACAAATTTTATTATCATTTTCATGTTAAATTGTCTTCAAGATAAG
>NW_017302610.1:0-379 GCF_001594115.1 Trachymyrmex septentrionalis | reverse complement strand
CGAGTTACATCGAACCTCGACAGTTTCTCGATGACGCGAGAGATATCGTTCTCGATCGGATACGAAATAATCTTCAGAGACATATTTGTTTAAAAGTGAATATGATATTTAACGGTGAGTTCGTCGCGGATGTTAAGAGATCTGCTAAGAGTATTACAACGAAAAATTACGATCTTTTTGACACATCCGATCTGCAAGAGTGATACGATAAACATGTGACAGATGATATTTTAGCAGCACTGAAGAAATTTCAGGAACGTGATAGTGGATGGGCGCTATCACGTATATTGAATCTGATTGTAAATGTTAATAAATACAATATAATTCTATGCATGCGGGATGTTGGATGGAGCTGCCGCGAGAAATTATGCTGAAGAAA
>NW_017302609.1:0-379 GCF_001594115.1 Trachymyrmex septentrionalis | reverse complement strand
CCTTCAAACAGTCAATATAGACGGCTCAACCACCGTCTCACTTCTTGCCGCTAAATTAAAGGTGGCCCCTCTTAAAACGATCAGTGTCCCGTGATTGAAGTTATCCGCTGCGTTGCTTCTCGCACGCTTGATGCATTCAGCGCTCCAACTTCCTAATCTCGAGTGCCATTACTGGACGGACTCCACCATTACACTCGCCTGCCTGCGTCAATCACCTTCCCGATGGAAAACCTTCGTCTCCAATCGTGTTTCGACTGTCCAATCCTCCTCCCTCGAGTTCCTTGGCGTCATGTTCCGACGCACACCAATCCCGCGGTCTCGCTCCCGATATGTTCAAGACACACGCTTTATGGTGGTCAGGCCCTCCATGGCTACATCA
>NW_017302608.1:0-379 GCF_001594115.1 Trachymyrmex septentrionalis | reverse complement strand
TTCGATTTTCCATAATACATATTTGATTTGATGCAAAAATGGCTTAATCCTGATTTTAAATGTAGTATGTTTTTTTGATCACTGAATACGATGCAATAATTCATTTAGCTCTACAATATATGCCTTAAAAAATACAGCCCGATTAATTTGAAAAAAATGATCACATTTCGAGTTTAAGGTCGATTTTAACAAGGTTCCAAGCGTTCAAATGGGTCGTTACTCCTCTTAAATTGTAGGTCTGTTTACTCAGAACAAGATTCAGTTGGAATTTTTCTGGAACCTCTTACATAAAGCCTTGCATTTAACTAAATTATAAAACGTTTTTACAGATAGAAAATTTTATTTACAGATTCTAAAGTATATCGCTTTATGATTTTGA
>NW_017302607.1:0-379 GCF_001594115.1 Trachymyrmex septentrionalis | reverse complement strand
TCGGCGTTTGGGGTTATCGAAATAGATCCACTTTTTATCGCCAGTCATAATTCGGTGCAAAAACTCCTTTCTTTGTTGTCTAGTAAGCAGAATTTCGCAGATGGTTTTTTGCTTTTCAATGTCTCTTGACTTCAGTTCATGAGACCCATTTTTCTTCCTTGTAGACCTTTCCCAAGGCTTTCAAACGATCAAAAATAACAGATTGAGTACAATTTAATGCTTCTGCAAGTTGTTTTTGTATTTAACATGGGTCATCATCCACCATGCCTGCAATTCTTCATCTTCAATTCTCTTGGTTCAATTCTCTTGAAACGCTCTTTGTCTTCCACATTAAAATCACCACTTTTAAAGCGTCAAAACCATTCTCTGCATGTTTTAT
>NW_017302606.1:0-379 GCF_001594115.1 Trachymyrmex septentrionalis | reverse complement strand
ATAGATATATAAATTTTGATAATATATCTTCATAAAACTATTATAAAAATAACTTAAATCATAACTTATTCTTCAGAATATATTAGAAAGTTCAGTTCAAGGAAAAATGTAGAAGGATGAATTATATATATTTCTAATAGTTTTACAATATTTTTATGTATATAGCACACAAATAGTAATATCAGAGAGAAACCTGAGAGAGGAGTTTCTTTCCACAAAGCCGCCGTGCATAAAAGTCCTCTGAAAAAGTGCATGTAAATTACACAATAATATATTTTGCGGTGCTCTTGATGAAACTAAATCATTGAAATAACTAAAATCTAATAAATTAGTATTCAGGTTTCTCTCTGCCTGTATTCACAGACAGATTTTATATTTA
>NW_017302605.1:0-379 GCF_001594115.1 Trachymyrmex septentrionalis | reverse complement strand
TAATATATATAAAATGTGTACACAAAATTTTGTATGCAATTGAACACAAACTTACTATCGCCCGTGTGCTTCATTTTGTTGAATCGGAACGTAATAGTTCATAGCTTGAGATTTTTTCTCGGAGAACTTAGCGTTAGCTGTCCGTCGAATCCATTTGAGAGACTGATGCGATAATGTTGTTCGGGTTCTTCTTTTAAATAGTGCTCCCTTCCACATTTTTTTTACATATCTCAAAGTGGGGATTTTTTTCTTTTTAGATACTTGATACTTCGAAGAACAGTTGGGATATGGTTAAAGGATACCGAATATGAGATTCTCGCGTAGTAAGTGCTATAAATGTATTAAATTAAATTGATTCGATCGTCTAAGTTTACAGCAC
>NW_017302604.1:0-379 GCF_001594115.1 Trachymyrmex septentrionalis | reverse complement strand
TATACGAATGATACATATCATTAGAGTTAAATAAATAACAAGAGGCAATACTATTTGTGTTTTACTTTTTAATTTAATAGTATACATTTTTTTTACATTAGTTGATAACTAATGCTAGTCATTTATAAAATTAACGAGTCTTGAATACTTGACTCTAATCAGAAAAATGATTGTCAAAAGCGCAGAAGCAGGAAAAATATAGCAATTTAATTTTTCAGCCTTAATGATTACTTTGATTAATCTCTAAATTTTTTCGAGAATCTCACTCTAAAAAATAAAAAATGAACTAGTCTTTAAAAAATGTGATCAATTTTCAATTCTTAGATAGTGAGATTTTATTTTTCAGAATAATATTCATTCTAAAAGTTTTAGAGAATAT
>NW_017302603.1:0-378 GCF_001594115.1 Trachymyrmex septentrionalis | reverse complement strand
ACGACAATTATATGACAGCTATTATTTTTAAGAATTGTGGAAGTTAAACATACAATTATTATAAAAATTTTCTTGGCCAAAAATTTCTACAAAATTATATTAGAAATGAAGATATTACTCAAAATATCAAAAAATAAACAATATCAAATATTGAATCTCCATTAATCGTATTGTACATATGGAAACACAAGCAATAGAGATAAATGCCTTTTATGATATTAGCTTAATCTTAAGTGCTTGTATAATTCTGTGTGAATTAAAAAACTACATACTACGTATGTAGTTTTTTATACTGCGCGTCGAAGTAATTTTTCGGTCTTGAAACGTAAATTGTATTAAACTATCGCAATGATATCACGAATTAAGTTAACTACCAAT
>NW_017302602.1:0-378 GCF_001594115.1 Trachymyrmex septentrionalis | reverse complement strand
AAAAATCGGTAAATAATAAAGTAATAGAAAATTTGACGATGCAACAGTGAAGATATAATGCATGTTTATATGATAAGCACATTCAAAGCAAAGTAAAATACACAAAACAAAATAAATGACACAAAATCCGAAGGAACTAAACATACAATATCTAATAATACAATATTATAATTAAATATCGTGCTGCTACAAATAACGTACATAAATAATTATAAAATTACTGATATAGATGTTTTAATATTTTTTCATTTCATATTCAGATTATTTTTAATATAGCATTTGATATAAATTAAATTGTAAAGTTACATACATATAAAATCATAATTATGAATAAGTAGAATAAGATAAAATCGGTGAATCAAGATGTTATTCATATTT
>NW_017302601.1:0-378 GCF_001594115.1 Trachymyrmex septentrionalis | reverse complement strand
TTTAAGAAGTTGTCAAAATGGATATTTATTTTTATATTTATTGCTGTAATGCATATTTATGATATTATATTTTATATGTACAACTAAGAGGATAATATTATTTTCTTGAAATTCAAAATATAATATATACACATTTTTTATAAGTTTTCAATGTTTTTTTATTCTTATATACTTCTTGATATACATCTTTTCTCATGAAAGTATCCTAGAATTATCACAAATAAGAAATATAAAATTTATAAATGTTTTAAATTATTCGTGCATCTATAAATTTGTATGCAACAATAAATTATTATAAAAATATAACAAAATATTTTAGACAATTGCACATAGATACAGCGAGATATTCCCAACGAGTTATAATGTTATAATTCAAAA
>NW_017302600.1:0-378 GCF_001594115.1 Trachymyrmex septentrionalis | reverse complement strand
TAAATAAATAAATAAATATATATATATATATATATACTTATTTAGTGATAAAAGTGAGTTTAGTAAAAAAAGTAACTTCTTTCAAAAGAGATATATATTCGCAAAATTTTGAGTTGTTTATTTCTTTCAGGAAAAGAAGAACGTCTTTTTTTATTGCAAAAAAACTTCTATTTTTTGCAGCTACATTTTGCAGCACTAAACCAACGAACTGGACAATGAAATGGGACATCTGTGTAAACACCTTTATATTGAGCAAGAAATAATTTCAATTTTCAATGGTTAAGGAAACTTCTGTCCACCTTTAATTTCATTAATTATTTTAGTGACAGTTTCCATAGCTGTTGAAAGTTTTACAACTTTACCGGCTAATGCTTCCTG
>NW_017302599.1:0-377 GCF_001594115.1 Trachymyrmex septentrionalis | reverse complement strand
TTCATATTCTTCCGGCAAAGAATTTAGCAACATTATGGACAATAATTCGTCTGGGATTTCTATGCCAGCTTCCTCTAATTGCTCTGCCTTACTCGTGAAATCATTCACGTGTTGCGTTAAAGTCACGTTTGCCTTCTTTTTCATTCTCAACAGTTGCTTGTATAACGTAGCTTTTCTTACAGGACCTTTAGATTCGAAGATCCCTTTGAGGCAATCCCATGCTCCTTTAGCAGTTTCTGTTTTCTTTACGTAATTCAGTTGGCTATGTGAAATACTTAAATTTATTAACGCTAGGGCCTTTGAATCTTTCTTTATCCAGTCGTGTGCATTTTCATTCGGTTTCACTTCCGTGCCGTCGACGTATTGCCATAAATCGT
>NW_017302598.1:0-377 GCF_001594115.1 Trachymyrmex septentrionalis | reverse complement strand
TGTTAACGTCTATGTAACTTTGCAATGTTGATCATTCAGCAGCTTAAAAAAAACTATCAGAAATGAAATAATGCTTATGCAATATTGTAACATCTATGTAGCAATTTTAATCATATATCTGGCTCAGTGTATAAACTTTATAGAGATGCAGAAAATGACCATTGTCTGTTCAACTAAATTATCCGACTCATTGGAAACATTTCTCGATTTTCTATCTGTACAGAAGACAGATTTTATTTATTAAATAACGTTGAACAGCAATCAAATTAAACAAATTTTTGTTCTTTTTTTCTGCTCACCTCATAGTCTGTAGACCACTACAACGATAAAATATCTGAATAGAATAGTCAGTTATTACAATATTTGAAGAAATTCAC
>NW_017302597.1:0-377 GCF_001594115.1 Trachymyrmex septentrionalis | reverse complement strand
CTACCGATCTATCGGAACAAATATGAGGCTTCCGATCAGATGTATCATTTTTAATGCGCATATTCCGAGAACCGAACCTCGTATATATGGCACTATACGGTCTTTTCGAAAGTCTCTACCACTCTGTCGGAACAAATATGAGACTTCCGATGAGACGTGTCATTTTCAATGCGTACATTTTAAGAACCAAATCTCGCGAATAATATAACTATACGGAATTTTCGAAAGTTCTGCTCTTTTGAATGTCTATATTATAATAGAAAACATGATAGAATCATACATTACCGAAAGTTTTCAGAATTCGAAAAAAATATTTCAAAAATATTTCAACTGAAAAGTAAAACATTTCATAAAAGTTGCGAAATATCTGCAGTATT
>NW_017302596.1:0-377 GCF_001594115.1 Trachymyrmex septentrionalis | reverse complement strand
ATTTTGTGTATTTAATTTTAAAAAATTGTTTGCATATTTGTTTTATGTTTGTACAGATTACCTTCAAAATTTTTTCTTTAAATAAAAATTAAGATAATATATTTTAATTACTTCATTTGTTAAATAATTCATTTGCATTGCATTTGCTATTACATCATGTATGTATTTTTTAATTTTCGATCATGTTTTACAATAGACAGTTCAAATAAAAATGAAAAATCGTGAAGAAGCAGTAATTTAAATAATGCAGACAAAATTATAAAATGCGTACAAAAAGATGTATGAATTTTATAATTAGATATAATCTATAATTGCATGGCTTTTAATAAAATTATTTATTGATTGATAATGTTTACATATAATGTAATTACATGGAC
>NW_017302595.1:0-377 GCF_001594115.1 Trachymyrmex septentrionalis | reverse complement strand
CCCCCCTCTATTTTTTCCCCTCTCACTACAATGTTTAATCTTCTTTCTCTACTCTCTTGATCTCGCCTCCTCTTCTCCGAGTCTTCTATAATCTTTCGCATTTTCTCTATCTCTCCCTCTAACCTTTTCCTAGCATTCTTCTCCTCTTCTCTAACTCTCTCTATTTCTTTATTCATCTCTTTCTTTACTTCTATTCTTACTTCTTCCCTTAACTCTTTCTTTAGCTCTTTCACCATTTCTTCTCGCTGTGTTATTAATATTGTTTTCATTTCTCGTATTATATCCTCCTTTTGCTTTCTCATTATCTCCTCTATCTTTTCCATTTCCATTTCTTTATTTGTGTTTTCCTCCGTCGTGCTTGTCGTTGCAGCCTTCGC
>NW_017302594.1:0-377 GCF_001594115.1 Trachymyrmex septentrionalis | reverse complement strand
AAGAAATCGATTTTTTAAATAATTATTGTAATAATTTGAAAAACGTAATGTATAGGAAAATATCTATATTTTCATAAATTTTATTTTATTTCATCGAATGTGAAGGATAAAATTATACCTGGGTGGATGATTTTGAATCTTGGATGATGATTTTGAACGCAGCAAGAGATTATTTAGACCGCGCGCCAGTCGAAGTGTTGCTCAGCAAGCATTCGACTTACTTGTGCGCGTAGCGATTTTCCGAACTGATAAAGTATTTCAATAAAGTTTACTAGTATGGAAAATAATAGAAATATTCATGATAAAATCGCATATGCTAATGGAAAATGTGAGGACTTCCGGTCGAGGTGAGTTACAGAGAAGACATATTTTGCGCA
>NW_017302593.1:0-377 GCF_001594115.1 Trachymyrmex septentrionalis | reverse complement strand
TAATTTTAGTGAAATTATAATTAGTCATAACTATTGCAACTTGTGAAGCAGACATTGGAGGAGTAATGTAGAAATATGTGTGTATTGAATCGCTATAATTTTCATAGGTCACGAACTTTGTCGGCATATTTGATAAAACTGAATAGCGAGGATGTTTGATTGAAATATTAAACGTAGCCTTTAAATGCGATTCATCCCAAGAAGGAAACAATTGTCTGACTCCATTTGCTTGAATTTGTGAAGCGAGCAACAATCTACAACAATTTAATAATAGTTATATTTGCTTGAAATAGTATTAAATAATAATAATAATAATATAACTTTTTATTGTTTGATGTAATTTATATAACATCAAAATTTGGTATAAAAGAATAAGT
>NW_017302592.1:0-376 GCF_001594115.1 Trachymyrmex septentrionalis | reverse complement strand
TATATTGGAACGCGGCCTACATTGCATGTGTACAATTGTATTTCTAAAGCTCGATTCCACAAATATAAGATTAATTTCAATCTCGTTTATTTTTTTCTCAATTGTAAAATTGGGAAATTTTCGAAAATTAAATAAATTTTACATTTGTGGGATCAAGCTTAATACATGTTTTCGTCCCTGAGCTTAGATGGTTGTGTAGGA
Organism: Trachymyrmex septentrionalis; assembly: GCF_001594115.1. NCBI lineage: Eukaryota > Metazoa > Arthropoda > Insecta > Hymenoptera > Formicidae > Trachymyrmex > Trachymyrmex septentrionalis. Next base: position 175 of record NW_017302592.1, on the reverse strand, counting down.
AATAGAATAAAAATGTCGATAATTAATCGATCGAATTTTCTGCATGATCACATTAACTCAGAAGGCGTAAGCATCTTATACATTGAAAATAAATACCTGTAATCGACCTTGATTAAGTTCTTTCATCGCTCCAGCATCCCCTTAAACAGGAATAAATGAAAACTTACTTAAAATA
>NW_017302591.1:0-376 GCF_001594115.1 Trachymyrmex septentrionalis | reverse complement strand
GAAGCGGAATACGAGATGTGCAACTTTCTTCGATCGACGAATGATGCATGCGGCGATACCCGGTTATTGAAATACGATATACGAGTGCCTTCGCCGTATCCAGTCTGCATAATAATGTGTGGAGCATAAATTCAACTCGCGAAAAGTCTGCTGACGACGTATATATAGACATAATGCTCGTCCATTTTTATACGATATCGCATCCAAAAGTTGAATTTCATTCTCACCCGAAAATGGATAAATTGCGTAAAATGAAGAAGAGAGACGACTTTCTTTTTTCAGAGAAAAAGAACTCTAATTATATAACACTCTAAAATTTTATACGTATAATACAGGGTGGGGCAAAAGTCCCGCTACTATTTTGATTGCGCGCCAT
>NW_017302590.1:0-376 GCF_001594115.1 Trachymyrmex septentrionalis | reverse complement strand
ACTATAAAATATTATTGAAAACGCCATTCATTTTCAGTTATTTTTTTCAATAATACTTTTAATAGTAATATCAATTCATTTTTTAGACGGACTCTCCCAGTTTCGAAAAGCTTATACCAAGCACCCTGTCGTAATCACTTATATTTATTATAATAATATTATTACTCCTCTGATAGAAGACAGAATCCGTATTGTACAAGAAAATCACGAGTCTATCGCAGGAGGTCACAAGAGCGCCTGCAAAAACTTATTCCCGCATCAAACAAAAATACTGGAATATCCTAAAAAGTCAAATACAGAGATTCATCAGACAATGTCGTACTCGCCAGTTAAAACAGCTGGTAAGGCGAAAAACTAAACAATCAATGACACTCAC
>NW_017302589.1:0-376 GCF_001594115.1 Trachymyrmex septentrionalis | reverse complement strand
AGTTAGGCTTAATCTGATGATGATGTAAAAATTGTATTCTTCTATCTGTGGTTAATCGTCAAACTGATGGTTTTCTAGTGAACAACTGCTGGGTCCAATTTTTCATTATCCGGTTAACTTGTGATTAACCTTAACTTGATGTTTTCCATCCAACGGACTTCATCCACGACTTCATCATAGATAAAGTTCATTGGATAAACCATCGGGTTAAGTCTTATCACCACAGTTAGCCAAAAAATAAAAAATTGGGCCCTAATGTTACTATTATAAAACTATTAGTTTAGTGATTAATCATGCTAGAAAAACATCATTTTCAATCATTAAGTTAAGTGAAATTAAGTATCTTAAATTACAAGTTAATCAGATAATGAAAAAA
>NW_017302588.1:0-376 GCF_001594115.1 Trachymyrmex septentrionalis | reverse complement strand
TGTTTAATTATTTATTATCAAACTTATAATTTTTATAATTCAGGTATAGTCACGATATTGTGTAACCGAATTGGTGATATTGGTATTTTAATAACTATAAGTATGATAATAATAGTTGGAAGATGAGATATGGTCATATTTATTGGGAGGAAGGAAATAATATTATTAATAATACTTGCTGCTATCACTAAAAGGGCTCAGGTTCCATTTTCAGTTTGACTTCCTTTGGCCATGGCAGCTCCAACTCCTGTGTCTGCTTTAGTTCATTCATCTACTTTAGTAACTGCTGGAGTATATTTACTAATCCGTTTTAATAGATTTTTAATGACTTCTAATATTAGGTTTATCTTAATATTTGTATCTGTAATTACTATAT
>NW_017302587.1:0-375 GCF_001594115.1 Trachymyrmex septentrionalis | reverse complement strand
ACAACGCTCAATTAATTAAATTCAAAATATATTTGACAAGAGGTTTAGCAATAGCCAGTTATTAGTTGCTAATTTTAATAAATCTTAAATTACGAACATAATGAAAATCTTACATAACGAAATTCATCAATACAATTGCTTCGCAAGAACTGTTAGTAAAAATAAAGCTGTTAATTTAGTTGGTATGCCACCTACATCAGATGTAGCTCGACAGCACTATATAAGTGCTATCAAAAAGCCATTTTGGCACTTGTAAATGTACTTTATATTTTACAAGTGCAAAAATGGCTTTTTGATATAAATCTTTCAGTTGAAAAATAGGGTTAAAAAATTAAAAAAAACACTTTAACCAATAAAAATGTAAGCCACTAGACC
>NW_017302586.1:0-375 GCF_001594115.1 Trachymyrmex septentrionalis | reverse complement strand
ATTGACTGAATCGTACTTTAAAAGGGCAGAAAATCTCTTTTGAAAAATATCGGTCTTTTTCTTTCAAAGCGAATATCTTCGAAACTATAAGAGATAGAAAAAATTTTTACAATAAAAATTTAATGATTTTAAGAGTATTTTATATATTATGCAATAATAAAAAAATTTTTTTTAAATTATTTATTTATTGATTACATCTACCCCACATCTATTTTCAAAAATTTTTATATTTTTACATATAAAAAATTACAGAGCATTTTACGCTAAAAATTATGATGTGTATTAAAACCACGTTCCAAAAAATAATTTTTCATATATGAACAAAATTGTTTCTATATGTATTTATCTTCTATATGCGCTCCGTATGTATTCGGC
>NW_017302585.1:0-375 GCF_001594115.1 Trachymyrmex septentrionalis | reverse complement strand
TCAATCTGAAACAAATAATCCCCCCAAAATTTCCCAAATCTTAAATTTTGATATACGACAGCTAATAATTTTATTCTGATATTTTAAGTTGGTAGCTACTGACTGAATTACCGCAAATTCTCTCTTAACTTAGTTGAGCGCACGAATAAGCGTGCCGCTCTTTGTAACTCCACTAAATCTCGACTAATTATTCTTGATATTTCTTTAATGCGACGGATGACAACCGACTGCTCAGTCTTGCATGGACAGCGGAGGGATTCGGAGCGGGAGTAAATAAGGAGAGAACAAATAAGAATTAGATTCTTTTAATAATAAGAGAATGGAAAACATATAAAGAGTGTCTCAAAATGATCTGACATTTTAAATTGCGCGCCA
>NW_017302584.1:0-375 GCF_001594115.1 Trachymyrmex septentrionalis | reverse complement strand
ACTTGAGGACACCCTGATGAAATGCCGGGTAGTCGGTTCCGGGGTGCTCCCAATTAGTCTTGCTGTGGTGTTGGTTAAGAAGGAGTTTTTTAGCGAGTTAAGCGATAGGGAGGACGCGGATCCATTGAATCTTGCACACTCAGGAAACCGGCCTCTGAGCGTCTTCTCGTCATCCGACTAGGTTCTCCCTTTGGAAACATCTGAGATAACGGGCTTTTTTAAGATTTTTCTTTTCCTTTCACAAAAAAAAATATTGTTTTCCAATATTAGGCCAATGAATGTATAGCCAACATTGACTACACATTGGGGCCCTCAATATTGGCCGCACATTGTATAATACAATTCCAGCTTTCTGTAAACAAATCTTTTATGATA
>NW_017302583.1:0-375 GCF_001594115.1 Trachymyrmex septentrionalis | reverse complement strand
TTTTTTTTTTATATTAAAATTGTCGCATACCAGTATGTGAGTATAAATTATTTCTCTTTGCTTTTTCTCATTATTTAGGTGGTTACGATATCATAATTTCCCACGCTATTACGCGAGTTGTCATTAATACGTGTGATACGGTTCAAGTATATGTTAAACAATACATCCGCATACATCCCATAAAGATTGTTCAGTTTTACCCTCTTAAGCACACAGAACGTCTCTTAGTTCAAGAGCAATGCAGGAATATATCCTGTGACGATATAAGCTGCGCACATATATCGTGAATTGTAGGCTGTAATGTGCGTAATCAATTGCTGTATCTCTCACAGATTTATTCACTTCGTTTCTAGTAACGAAGTCTATATTCGAGTG
>NW_017302582.1:0-375 GCF_001594115.1 Trachymyrmex septentrionalis | reverse complement strand
TGAAGATATTATATTGATGCTATAAAAGGGATACAAAGATGATTGAACATAGCCTACAATGAAGATCAAGTATATAGAAACAGATATATAAGGACAGGTGAATCTTTTTAATTACTTGTTTTTAAAATTGATTTAATATAGTGAGGTAACTTATACAATTTTTAAGTGGATTTTATATATATGCGAAACATTTTTTAATTAGTAATTTCCATTATAGTGTGATGTATTATTGTTATTTCAATAATCAGTATATACAATATTTTTTTATTTATTTTGAATTTGTTATTACTTACGATTAAATTGTAAGATGCTGGAAGATACTGCTATTTGACGAATATCCTAATGGAAGATATTTTCTTTCACGGAAGATATTAT
>NW_017302581.1:0-374 GCF_001594115.1 Trachymyrmex septentrionalis | reverse complement strand
TATTTGGGAAAAGAGAAGATATCTTTGCTCACATCGTGGAATGTTTCTAGTAGATTAACATAACAATCTTTCCCTTTGAAGTATTTTTTAATTAGATAAAATATAGCACTCTCTAACAATAAACTATCATTGATTGCTGCTAAACCGAGATTATTGTATCGGTACCAACATGGTTGGCCTCGGCGAAGCAAAGATCGGTCCTGTATGTCGTCTATCACGAGCAAAAAGGCTTGCATCTATGTAGCAATAAATATATTAAGTTAATATTTAATTCATAATTGCAGCACTATATTTTTAATAAAAATCGCTGATTATACTATTTTTAATTTTAAGTTATTATAAATTAAAATATTACATTTTGCATTTAATTTATT
>NW_017302580.1:0-374 GCF_001594115.1 Trachymyrmex septentrionalis | reverse complement strand
ATTTACAATTTTTATAGATTCAGATGTCGAATAAATATTACTGTGGCCGATTCCTATTTGACTATGAAAGCATTATGCAGACAAGTAGCATTTATTTTTGGCTGGAAGATCAAAGAGTAAAATATGCAATTCTGATGAGTATTTATCGTAATAGCGCCATACAAATTAAATAATAGGTTTTTTTATAAATATAATAACCGATATTATATATATATATATATTTTACATAAATCATATTTTATTAACAACTTTTTTAAATTGTAAAATTATTTAATTTGCAAATATAATTTATATAATATTATTACACATTATTATATTTGAAAGACCAAATAGTGTATGTATTGCAAATAGTGTAAATTGAATGCTACGCTTTT
>NW_017302579.1:0-374 GCF_001594115.1 Trachymyrmex septentrionalis | reverse complement strand
TAAAAAAACATATCATTCTATTTAAAAAAACAGATTTGACTTTTGCCTACCCTTTATGCCTCCATCTACAAAAGAATATTGACATCACATTATGTGCCCCTCGAAACAAGTAATTTTTGTTTGACACTTTTTCTTCTATTGTTAAAAACGAGCAATTATTCAGATGACCTGTTTTAAATTTCCCTCTCTATATGATTATGAATTCTTAGTCATGGAATTTCACAAAAAAGAAGTAGCTCGACGTTGAAAAAGGAAACATCGAGTTGTCGAAGAAGAATATAGGACAGATTACAAGAAAGTTATGGCACTAATACAAACTTATGGAAATGAAGCAAAAAACATTTACGAAGTGTGTTTTACCGATTATATAATTA
>NW_017302578.1:0-374 GCF_001594115.1 Trachymyrmex septentrionalis | reverse complement strand
CACCATACATGTTATGGTACGTATTTTTTGTTGGAAAAAACTTTTATAGTTAGGTTATTAACTTATCTTTATGTCATATTAGAGCTTGTTATTATTTGTATTATATTATTTATTACAATCAATGCCTTAAAACTTGATTCGCAATTATAATTTCTAAAATTAAATGAATATATATAATAGTTTAACATCTTACATTCAAATCGTAGTGGCTCTTCGTATTTAAAATAATGTTTCCAACATAAACGGTCTTATTTCTAATCTTATTGTTTATACACGCTCGCCTACAATGTAACTCCCTATACATCTCGGTTAATCCGAAAAATATTGCTAAGGTCTAGGTAATCTAAAAGCTTAGGATGATCGCACGAAATGCA
>NW_017302577.1:0-373 GCF_001594115.1 Trachymyrmex septentrionalis | reverse complement strand
GAAGCATTCGTTTCATTATTAACGAAGAAGTTCTAAAAGTACGATTGCCATCTAACTATTACGTACTACATAATATGTAATTTTAATAATTAATTACATATTATGTAACTAATTATTAAAATTTACCATTAATTCTTAACACGTAAGTAATAATAATTTATTAGTTGTTTCATTAATAATACTGTTCGGCAAAACATTTTTTGCAACACGAATATCAATAACCATTTTTTATGTAATATAATATGATATAATATATTATAGGACCGGATATGTAATAACACAAACTGTAGAAATCAAAGCCTACAGTCTAGCTGAATCTTAAATGCTTGTATGATTCTTGTGTGAATTTACTACGTATGTAGTCCCCAGAAAC
>NW_017302576.1:0-373 GCF_001594115.1 Trachymyrmex septentrionalis | reverse complement strand
TGCGGGCGTGACATGTCATAGCATGCGGTTATATATTATAATAGGGGGATGAGACATAAGTGTTTTAATTCCTGAGCTCCAAAATGTAAACCGTCGTTTCCGTAGTGGGGAGGAGGGGATAGGTTCGTTCTTTCATTTCTGTGAAAGGTAAAGTCTCTCCACATTCGAGGTCATCGTTCTCGGGCGCATCGGGTGCTGGGCTTTCCGTTCTTGGGTTTATCTTTTCCTAAGTGTAATAGAAGCTGGGTAAGTGAATCCCATATGGCTCCTACACTAACTATTCGTATACTATGTGTAAGGCATATCCATGTACGAATGTGTTAAGAAATAATTTGATAAGTCTGCCGATCAAATATATCCCTATCAATCCAGC
>NW_017302575.1:0-373 GCF_001594115.1 Trachymyrmex septentrionalis | reverse complement strand
CTTAAAAAACTGTAATAAACTTATTGCGAAAAATATTGCCTTGACCGGGAGTCGAATTTGGATCTCTTGTATTTAGTGCGAACGTCCTAAGCCTTTAGACTACCGAGACTATAGCAAAAAAAGGCTTGAGACGCACTCGAATGCGAGAGATCCGGGTTCGACTCCGGACCGTAGCAATATTTTTTGCAATAATCCGACAACCATATCGGCAACCAATTATCATTTCTGAAATTAATTTATTTACATGAATTACAACCGCACTCACGAGCGTGGCGCAACTTCGTCGCGCATTCAGCTAAGATTTTCTTATGCAATCGGATTACGAGTGACTTTAAACGAAACACGACAGAAATGCGTCTTCACGCGGCCACTC
>NW_017302574.1:0-373 GCF_001594115.1 Trachymyrmex septentrionalis | reverse complement strand
TTTTTATTTCTGCAAACCACATATTTTATTTGATTTGTATAATATTACATAAGACATTACATTGGGCGTTTTTCTAACATCGTAGCATCGGCAAATTTTAGATAAAAATTTTATTAAATCATCAAAAATTTACGTTATATCATCAACTTTTAATATTTAAATTTATCTTGGTTCGTTTCGGTGTGATTTTTCATTTTCAAGATATTACAATTTTAATATAGATATTTTCCTATATAATATACGAAAGAGATATGTATTTTATTTCGTTCTAATTCTATATTGTGTAGAAGTAATTTTATTTGTACTTAGTAATTTACTTATCGTATATATACAGTAAGTGCAAAAAGTATTTGGCCAAGGAAATTTTTTATAA
>NW_017302573.1:0-373 GCF_001594115.1 Trachymyrmex septentrionalis | reverse complement strand
TAGTTATATCTTATTATGATATACAATTATGGCGTCAAAGTATACGTCTTAAGGAATTTCTCTTCTCAAATAGAAGCATTAGCATGTTGAAATAATACAATCCTTATTGCTAAATTTTTGTCTTACTTTTTCTTACTTTTTCAATAAATGTAGTAGTATAAATATAATAGACTTATTTGTTTTGATTACGATTGCTCCTATATTCCCGATATTTCCCCAAGATAAGCGATATATCATTCGACTCTATATGAGTAGTCGTTTAATATGATATACAATTTGTACATCTTGGAACTTTATTTTCATTTTGACCGAAAAATGGTCCTAAATTAACATTCTCCTTACAAAAATTCCCTTTGTATCATTCTCATATCTA
>NW_017302572.1:0-373 GCF_001594115.1 Trachymyrmex septentrionalis | reverse complement strand
AACCAATCTAATAAGATTAGTTTTTATGAGTATATGTTGTACATGTAAGGTTGCAACATTTTTTCTTCGATAAGTTTCGGAAAGCAGCTTGCTCTCCGAGTGATTGATTCTTACTCATGGATCTATAAATAAGAACCAATCGCTTGCTTGGCTTTGCCAAGAGCAAGCTGCATTCCGAAACCCATCGAAAAAAATATGTTGCAATCTTTCTGTGACCGATACACGTAAGCATCGGCGGAATCTGCAAAAGAAATAAGACCGCAGCGCAGACTTTTGCAGGACACATAATGCATAGTGCATAAACGAATCGACTAATCAGAACCTTTCCTTTCCTCCCATTTCATAGAAAAGAAGAATTTCGATTGGTTGATTC
>NW_017302571.1:0-373 GCF_001594115.1 Trachymyrmex septentrionalis | reverse complement strand
GCGAACAAATTTATAAAAATTATTTTATTAAATTATATTATTAAGAGTTAAATTTTTTTTCTATTATCGAGAGCTATAATAAGCCAATTTTTTTCTCTTACTTTTCTAAAATTATTTTTACTTTTTTCAATAGTAATCAGTTATTAAATTATTTTACAGTTATCGCATCAAGAAAGCTATACATATTTATACATTAAAAGATCTTAATACGCAGAAAGAAATTTTAGTTTATAAAGATCTAATTGGTGCTGTAGATATTCATCGAAAATCTATGAAGTAGGTATCTACACATTCTGTAATAAATATTTAACATTCGTAATAACTTACGTTTGCTTTTAGATTCACCAACTATTTTGTATCCAGATTTCAAATC
>NW_017302570.1:0-373 GCF_001594115.1 Trachymyrmex septentrionalis | reverse complement strand
CAAACAAACGGAGAGGTATTCATCTGCCAAGAAGGTTATGCCAAAAGTCTACTACAGCGCTTTGGCATGGAACAGTGTAATCCAGTTTCAACCCCAGTCGACCCTGCTCAGAAAATGAAGGAACCAACCGAGCCTCTTAGCGAAGCAGAGTTTCCATTTCGAGAGCTAATCGGATGCCTGATGTACCTGGCAGTTAGCACGCGGCCAGATATTTCTTATGCCGTGAACTCGTTGAGTCAATTCAATAGTAAATTTGGCAAGGAACACTGGATTGGAGCGAAGAGGATTCTGCGGTACTTGAAAGGTACGTTGGATTACGGTTTGAGGTACTCGCCCAGTGACAACTCCGTCTGTGGATACGTTGATGCCGATT
>NW_017302569.1:0-372 GCF_001594115.1 Trachymyrmex septentrionalis | reverse complement strand
AGTTTATTCTGTATGCACATCTAATCTCGCATCTCATCGTGTTGTAGCTTGCGCAGAGCGTAATCGGGTATTCTCCACCCTCATCATTATCGTCATCAGTGTAATTATTGTTATTGTTACCGCGTACTACGTCAACAGTTTCAAGCGCGTCGCGGTGCGGACGTTTCCGTAAAATCACGCGTTTCAGAAATTTATTTATGTCTCGCACTTCGTACGAATCTTCGGAAATTGTAATTTCCGCGTCATCTTTGGCAAAATAAAGTTTGTTGTTTGATTCATTCACGTTCGGTATCGTGTGATAAGTCTAAAAAATCGCTAGATCGAGCTCGTAATCGCCGTCACTCAAATCTATGGTGGGAAAGTAGTTCGCCG
>NW_017302568.1:0-372 GCF_001594115.1 Trachymyrmex septentrionalis | reverse complement strand
GTTTGCGTTGTACGCTCCAATATGCTCTAACGTACTCCTATCAGCTCTTACTCACTCTAACAAGCATTGGAGTGAAAAAGAAGGAGCTATAGTAGAAGCATATTCCCACGTAGGAGGACGACAATAATTACAACCAAACCTTAGTCCATTCTACAACTGTCAACTGACGGCTAAGGTCAAACAGTACTGAAGTTTTACTGGCAAATAACTAATTGTCAAATAGCAGCCAATCTGTTCTGTTAGCCAATATTGGGCTGATGTAAAACCTATGGATTTGAACGTATTGGAGCATGGTACATGAACAAACCTCACAAGCCACAAAATAAAAGAAAACCATTCTTTGATGACTTAGGTAATCGGACAACGTCCAAA
>NW_017302567.1:0-371 GCF_001594115.1 Trachymyrmex septentrionalis | reverse complement strand
AAAATAAAACTCTTTTTCATAAGCAGTCTCGTTATTTAATAGTCAGATCTCGTATATATGTATGTGTGTGAAGACACCACATCCTTCGAATATGATAAGATGCGTCATGGTTGTCTCTATCTCTTTCGTACACGTCTTTTATTTTTAATATGCGTCTTCTTTTTACAAAAGATAAGATGGGGTTGTGGTTTTTAATGTTTTCGACGATGGAACGATATATAAATGCGTACGGGATAAGGTTCTTCTCACATTGGTTTTTTGAATGTCTAATATGTCAAGTGATAGTGATAACAGTCCGAACGAAAGTACGAACAGCGATAACAGTTCGAACGAGAGTACGGACAGCGATCTGTCAAACGTGTTTTCAGATA
>NW_017302566.1:0-371 GCF_001594115.1 Trachymyrmex septentrionalis | reverse complement strand
GTTTAAAACGACAGGAAGAAATATGATCGTACTCGCGCTTTAGGATACGCAGAAAGATATCTCGAGCGATGTGGAAAAAGTGCGAAACAACGTGGAAGAAGTCTCGAAAAGTGTAAGTGCAGTAAAAGTGCATTATTGACGAAAGTGTCTAACGAGATTCATCGAGATGTAATTGATCTGCGTCAACAAACGAATAATATGATGACGAAGGAGATGTTAGAGAAATCGTTTAAAATGACAGGGAAAGATATGATCGTTTTCGCGCTTCAGAAAGTGTCTAACGATATTCAGATATTGCATCGCGATATAAGTGATCTACAATATCGACGAAAGTGTATAACGAGAACGAAATTCAGTATCTGAATCGAGGT
>NW_017302565.1:0-371 GCF_001594115.1 Trachymyrmex septentrionalis | reverse complement strand
TCATCGACTTTCGAAGTAATAGATACTTTGTTCAAAAATGATATTAAGATTCAAGAAAAGTAAAATTGCTGCTTAAACATTATGTGCTATGTTTATTTCTGAATTATATTTTAAAAAGTTCACAATTCCATTATATGTATACGTAAAATATTTTATAGGTTTATATTAAGAACTTTAAATGATACATTTAAAAACAAGTAAAGAACACATAAAAATATAATAGATTTTATTTTATTATCACCTTTATATATTTAATATATTTTAATAGCTTATTAATTTTATCGTAACTTACCGCAATGTATTATATTAAAGTTAAAGATTTAATTTTTTTTTATTAACCTATCTTTTTTAAAATTAAACGTTTTCGAAAA
>NW_017302564.1:0-371 GCF_001594115.1 Trachymyrmex septentrionalis | reverse complement strand
CAATTTCCCGTAAGCTGGTATGCGAATGTAGCAAAACAGTCGGATGACGAAAGTACGAGAGGGGAACGAGAACCAAACGACGCATCGATCGAATCAGAATGATGAAACGTGCACATCGAATTTACAAACTTCATTTACCGTTCATCAAGCGAAATCGATCTCCAACAGACCAGGGCACGGTTGAGCACCTCTACGTGGTTGGCAACAAATCAGCATGACAAAGAGTATATAGGAAGGAGGAGGTGGTACTCGAACGCGTTCGGTTCGGTATACGCTGCCAGTTGAAGACCGAAGGGGTGTGTGGCCAGTGAAATCTGTCACCCGGATGTCAATCAATATTTCGTGGGGTTCGTACGCGCGCCAACCCCCCC
>NW_017302563.1:0-371 GCF_001594115.1 Trachymyrmex septentrionalis | reverse complement strand
AAATTTTTATTATTTTTATCTTAAATATAATAATTCTTTCTTTTTAAATGCTTTAATTAACAGAAAAACTAAAATCTTTAATTAGAAAAACTAAAATCTTTATTCTTTATAATATAATTAAACGTAAAATATATCGTTAACATAAAATAAAAAACAACGATAAAGACAGATTTTATTTAAGCAGCTGAGTTTGTAAAATTAGTTATAAGATATTGAGTCCAACAAGCCCTATATCATTGTTGATTAAAATATTTTTTTATAACTGAAAAACAGTAAATGAAACATCAACTTGGACATTAAAGTTAAAAAATGCGTTAATAACTTATATCTAAAAAAACACAATTGATTGTTATTAATCGCTTTAATTATCA
>NW_017302562.1:0-371 GCF_001594115.1 Trachymyrmex septentrionalis | reverse complement strand
GACCATAGGGCAGGTTCGGCTAAATATCTTCCTTTCAACGAAGGAGGAGGCTTCGCATGAAGGAGATACGAAACAGTGTCGATGATCGATTGGGGGCTATCGTTCAGCTAGAAGTAATGAACATTGATCTTCTCAATAGCTAAGGTAAGCCAGTTCAATGCAAATCATTCCAAAGGCGTGCAAAACTTAATTGCGCGAGTTTATGAGGAGGAGGATTTGAGGTTGTGTCTAAGCCCTATTCTATTCCCTCCGACGGGACATGGTGCTCGTCCCTAGACATGCCCTCGACTTGCGCCATCACGTGGCAATGGTCGCAGTGACCTGTCGTGCTTTGTGTTGGAACGCAGCGCGAACTATGTGGCGGTGGAGTG
>NW_017302561.1:0-370 GCF_001594115.1 Trachymyrmex septentrionalis | reverse complement strand
TGTTGCTGTTGTTGTTGACAGGATAATTTTTATTTACAGTTTATGTATGTTAGTTTATGTTGTCTCTGAGGAGGATTCAAAAGTGAGCCGAAACATTGAATTATTTTGAAATACATTTTTTTATTTATATGTTAAGCGTTAGAATAAAATTTTTGGCAGAAAAAGCGATATCATAGAATAATTCCACATTATATTATAATACTTTTTCATTGCTTTTATCATAAAAGAATAATTTGCATTTTCTGCCAGCAATTTTGTAACAATTTTGCTATTAAGATAGGTATCTTTTATATACATATTTCGAAAGAAAGGTAAATAAACGTTCATAGCACGAAAGTATAGTAGGTATAAATTCATCATCAATTAATTA
>NW_017302560.1:0-370 GCF_001594115.1 Trachymyrmex septentrionalis | reverse complement strand
CAAAAAGATGTATTAATTATAGAAAATATATCATTTAAAAAATAAGTGAAAATTAAAAATTGTATAGTTTGGATGCTCAAGAAGTATTTGTACAGTCAAACAAAAACTTCTGAAATCAGATATACGGGGCCCATTTGGTAGAATGGAATGTATTCATTATGCAAAATTGCCAATAAATGTTTAATTATTCTTTTTTTACGAATAAGACTTTTTTATAAAAAATTTCCTTGACCAAATATTTCTTGCACTTATTGTATGATAAATAAATTATTAAGTACAAATGAAATTTCTTCTATACAATACAGAATTAAAACAAATTAAAGTACATATCTCTTCCGTTTATTATATAGGAAAAAAATCTATATTAAAA
>NW_017302559.1:0-370 GCF_001594115.1 Trachymyrmex septentrionalis | reverse complement strand
AAAAAAAACAGATACGGTAGAGAGAGTACTACACCAGAGTATGGTACGCCGTCATTGACATAGGATTTCTCCTAGGGCTTAGGATCGACTGACTCGTGTGCAACGGCTGTTCACACGAAACCCTTCTCCACGTCAGTCCTCCAGGGCCTCGCTGGAGTATTTGCTACTACCACCAAGATCTGCACCGACGGCGGCTCCAGGCAGGCTCGCGCCCAGACCCTTCTGCGCACACCGCCGCGACCCTCCTACTCGTCAGGGCCTCGTGGCGGCTTACGCGCGCGCCCGCTCGCCCGAGAGCTCGCGCGCGCGCGCTCGGCCGCCCCACTTGCCGCTGACGGCAGAGTATAGGCTCGACGCTTCAGCGCCATCC
>NW_017302558.1:0-370 GCF_001594115.1 Trachymyrmex septentrionalis | reverse complement strand
AGCAGAATAGAATATATAAACATTGTACAATATCCGCAACAATTACTGTGGACTATGAAAATTACCTGCGTGTATCTAGCCTTATCATAGGACTGGCCAATCAGTATATTGTCCCTTACGGTACCACCGAAAAGCCAGGGTTCTTGATTAGTCTAGGAGATACGCAGATTTGGATTGTTCGTGAAGTATCCATAAATTGCCCGGAAATTATACTTCGAGGAATCCTGAGTAAGGATTACGGAACCCGTGCCGGAATTTAATTCCTTCAATAGTAGATGTAATATGGACGATTTGTCAGAGCCCACTGCACCGACTACAGCACACAATTGACCTGGCTTGATACTTAAATTAATATTGCACAAAGTTGGCT
>NW_017302557.1:0-369 GCF_001594115.1 Trachymyrmex septentrionalis | reverse complement strand
CGCGTATACCTGTGAGATTGAGTCTAGCCATCCTTCCACATCCTCTCTCCTTGTCTCATTGACCTAGTTTTAAGGGTTTGGACGTAACACGTTTATACGTACACGTTTATATATACGTCTATGCATACATACTTTCATATATATGTTTATACGTACGTACGTATAAACGTATCGACGCATAAAAGTATGAACGTATGTACGTATAAACGTATGTATGAACGTACGTATAAACGTATGTACGTGTATATAAGTGTATGTACGTACGTACATACATACATTTATACATACGTTTATACATACGTTTATGCGTACATGCGTTTATATACGAGGTCTGGCTATTACATAACGAGACTGCTTATGAAAAAGAGT
>NW_017302556.1:0-369 GCF_001594115.1 Trachymyrmex septentrionalis | reverse complement strand
TAACTTCTTTTAAAATACTATGCAAACAAAACTAGTTGGCTTGGGTAAATCGTATAGAAAAATGCTTTCGGTCGAATTGACTGAATTTTTGATATGTTATAGTTCTCGCCATTTTGAACATGTCTCAATGGGTACAACTTAATCCTATGGCTAGTTTCAGAGATATAAATGATCAAAGTGTTTTTTGCCGAAAATGCTATATACGCGTCATTATCGTCTTCTTAGGACTTCGTTTTTAATATATAGTATATGAGTTAAATAGTTACAATAATAGTAATTATAATAAATATAATTACAATTATAATTATAATTACGATTATAATTATAATTATATATTTGTCTAAAGTCACACTATATCAATTTGAAGGC
>NW_017302555.1:0-369 GCF_001594115.1 Trachymyrmex septentrionalis | reverse complement strand
ATTTGATTCTCCATGAGATATGTTGTTAAACACGAAAATATAAGAGACACGTATTTTTTTATACGTGCGCTAACTAATGTTTAAGGGGTAAAACATCCCTTAAAAGAAACGGTATTTTTCTTTCAAGGCAAATATCGACAGAAGTATAAAAGATAGAAAAAAATTTTGTTAACAAAAGTTGTACGGTTTCACGAATACTTTTAAAGTTATAGATAAAAAAAATTTGATTTATTTTTTGTTTAACAAAATATCCTTACCACCTATAATTTTTTAAATTAAAAAATTTTTTTTTAACAAAGATTTTAAAGATTATATTTTTTACATTCAACCATGTGTAATAAAGTTACATTACAACATATCATTTTCGAG
>NW_017302554.1:0-369 GCF_001594115.1 Trachymyrmex septentrionalis | reverse complement strand
TCTCTCTCTCTCTCTCTCTCTCTCTCTCTCTCTCTTTCTCTGAAATAGTCTAGATTTTAAAATTGTTATGTAAATTGCAGAGTTTTTCAAAACTTCTGCATAATTTTCAAAAAATTACTTAGATCTTTTATAAAAATTAGAATACTTTTTAGAACTAAAAGATTGCGTTTTTAATAAAATTTTTTCATACTTACGTTAATTTTAAAATAATTTGAAATTTTTAAGATTTTTTATTTTATAATTTGTAAAGAAAACTTGTAAAAAAATCTGAAAAAATTTAAGGTATTTTGCAGAAATTTTCATAAATTTAAAATATGAATAATTCTTAAAAATATGAGCTAATATAAGAATTTTTTTCATCATCTTTAT
>NW_017302553.1:0-369 GCF_001594115.1 Trachymyrmex septentrionalis | reverse complement strand
CTATTTAAAGACGAGCGAACCCCGCGAATCGCGCAGTAGCAAAATGTATCTTGCGCTGAGTCATCCATCCGATATTCGAGACTTGAGCGCAGTTGCCCAGCAGTTGCAATATAACATATACCGAAGGTCGTACTCTTACCCGTGTATGGCGATTAACACGTCTGGGACCGGCTTCCGGAACAAGTAAAGGCAGATTCGGAGGTTCGAACCTATCGTCGCTGCGACGAACATTACAATCAGCCGTGACAGCGAACGCACATCGCACCTAAGATAAAGGACTGTAACGAATATCAGCGTCAGGCGACAGTCTGTTGAATCGAATGGTAAACGCGCTTCCTTTCGAGGTACATATTCCGGGCTACCAGTTTT
>NW_017302552.1:0-368 GCF_001594115.1 Trachymyrmex septentrionalis | reverse complement strand
CCCCCCCTCGCGCGTCACGTGATCGTCGTCCTGCGACCTCCCGCGAAGGAGGAGCGGGCCCCGTGATACTCTTATTATCTTCTATTACGTATATTTACACAAAATTATGTTACAGAGCAATAATAGAATTAAATATGATGTTACGATTTGCTCCGTTGCTTTATATTATTCTTTATACTTCCAACAGTTAAGTTATATATTGTAGGCTTGTTTTTGCGTTGCCGTTTAGTTACAGGATTGTGCCTGTTCGAGCATTCGCGATCCGCATACTCAAATATGGTGTAATATAAGGAGGGTCGCGAATGGAAAATTCCAGAACTCGAGAGCTGATGGGTTTTTTCCGTGACGCGGCGATGCCCCTCCCCCCC
>NW_017302551.1:0-368 GCF_001594115.1 Trachymyrmex septentrionalis | reverse complement strand
CCAGTCTTCGAGATTCTTGAGCAAATTTTCTTAATACTTTTTCCTCCAGCTTATCTTTCTTCGCAAGTACCATTTTTTGTGTATACTTAACAAAGTTCATTGAGTCGATTTTTCCGACATTGTTGACCACAACCAGGTTTTTACTCTTCGCAATGTACTAAATCTGATCTTTCAATTGTGCACGGTTGAGCTAAAGAAATATGCGAGGCATGTTTTGTTGCTGGGAAGAAAGTTTCAGCTTATTTTAATAGCCGCATTAATTCCAATTCTTCGAAATTTTTTTTAAATTTTTTATTTCTCCAGAGAATGTACGTATACCATAGTTCTTCTTCTTTGTCAAAATTATTCAAATTGTAATAATTAGAAAG
>NW_017302550.1:0-368 GCF_001594115.1 Trachymyrmex septentrionalis | reverse complement strand
ATTTTTAAACCTCAATATTGTTTTAATGTGTCTAATAAGGAAGCATATGAGTAATGCAAACATTCTGTGTCTGTTTTTAAATTGAGTTTCTTTTGCATGTATATATGAAACATTTCTGCGTTTAAGCGTTTATTGAGAAATCTTTCCTCATCAAGAATTTGAACACTCCCCCAATCAAATTCATGATTAAAACCAAGTCGGTGATCCGTGATTATTTCCAAGATCTTTTTCCAAGGTAAGTTAATCATGTAACTGAATATTTCACACACGCGCACGCACGCACGCACACACATTTAATATTGTACATTATTTCTAATTATGGAATTATTCGTTATTATATAATTTGATTAATACAAGCAAGATAACCT
>NW_017302549.1:0-368 GCF_001594115.1 Trachymyrmex septentrionalis | reverse complement strand
TAAAAGACTACAGTTTCAAACAAAAAATAAATAAATAAAAAAAACACATATGCGAAAACGTCATTTATTATATGTCTGAACTGAAAGTTTGTCATAATTCGAAATAAAAAAAAACGAAATTATGAAGCTATGCAGTGTAGAAGAATATTACGGGTTTATTTCAGGATTCCGAAGATGTTGTTGTAATTTGTGAAAAGCTGTCTGTTTGCACTTATCGTATGCAAGAATGCATGCACACTTTACAATTTCTTGTCTTAAACATTTAGTAAGGTCATTTTCCATGAAATGTTCATCATATCCTAGTGTCTTGAGTGGATTTTTCAACAAATATTTTAATTTCTCCTGAATGACGTAAATTTTATATTTAT
>NW_017302548.1:0-368 GCF_001594115.1 Trachymyrmex septentrionalis | reverse complement strand
TTTTTTTCTGCGATGACTGCAACTATAATTATTCGCTGAGCAACAAATGTATTGAAGCTTTTTTTCATTTGAGTGTTTCCAATTTTTATTTCTCATTTATTTATTTATTTTTTATTTGTTTATTTTTCTTAGACGGCATTATTTAATGTGGACTATTATTTATCTTCACAAAATATGCAAGTTAGTTTTTCTCTCTCAGTGTAATGTTATAACAAATAATATATTTCCATTCAGACGTATTCCACCGGAATCTAAGTTAACCTAATTGTAAAGAATTTATTACTCGTATATTTTTAATATTAAAAACGTTAAAAATTCTTTTTTAAAGATATAAAGACTAATATTGTTGGTCAACCTAAACTATAAAA
>NW_017302547.1:0-368 GCF_001594115.1 Trachymyrmex septentrionalis | reverse complement strand
CTTTTTTATTTAATCTTAATTTGCTCATAAAATTTTTTTTTGTTCAGGATATGAGAAACTGGAATATCGGGATCAATTAACCGGAAAAAGCACTAAGGAAAAAAATAAAAGATATGAAAAATGTGAGAAAATGAAAATGAGATCTTGGAGAGATGTAGAAGTCGTGGAAAAATACGTATATGAAGTGCGAGGAAAACTGTTATTTATGACGAGAGCTTTAATTCCCGCTCGTTTGATGAATTTTTTGAAAAATGCGTAACAGTCCTGAGAATTTACTTTTATTATTTATTATATTATAAATTTTTAGCATTTTTAAGTATTGATTTAAACTGACATTTTGGGATTAGAATTTTTATTTCAAAATGATT
>NW_017302546.1:0-367 GCF_001594115.1 Trachymyrmex septentrionalis | reverse complement strand
CGACTGTAGCAATACATCGTTCAAACACCGCACATAATCGTCGAAAGTGATCGTTTTTGCGACTACATTTTTCTTGACATCCTTGATTCTCTTCGTATCGCTCCTTTCAATCACTCTCACCGCGTACATCTTCGCTCTGAGTCCTACAAATTCCGTCATAATCGCACTGTTATTTTCATCTTTCATCACCGGGTATTTTATTATTAACGCGTGGAATATCATATATATTTCTCTCGGGATAATCGCTCGTGTCGAATCTCGCGATATCACGCTTCATGTCCTCTCAATATACATTCTCACACTGCAAAAAACATATCAAGCTGTCAGTGTCCGTGTACATAATCTTACACTTATCTCGATACAACGG
>NW_017302545.1:0-367 GCF_001594115.1 Trachymyrmex septentrionalis | reverse complement strand
AATTTTCGATGTTACATATTAGAAAAATCTTACACACGTCATTATTTAAAATTTTATTATTTCTAACAAATAAAGAGAACATTTTTTATGTTTACAGAAATGTTTACTAAAATTATAATTTCATTAATTTGTTTCGTACCTCCATATTAATACGAATTTCTCGTACATAGTAAAAAATATTTCATTTTTGTATTAGAAATGGTATTGAACTTGGTCTACTGGTCAAGTTCTTGTTAAATTTTTGTATAGAATTTTTTAACATTTTTTCAGTGTTAAGTTAATTTAACATAGTGTGATTATATGTTATTTAAATATTGTATTTTGTGTTAAATCGATATTCAACATTTCTTAATATCAAAATAGTACA
>NW_017302544.1:0-367 GCF_001594115.1 Trachymyrmex septentrionalis | reverse complement strand
AAAAATTAAACTTACATAAAAGAATATATGTCAAGTAACTAAGCCCACATGTCGATTCTGTTTTTCGCTCTCAAATGACCGACGCTAACCCAAATTAAACAATATATATATTAATAAAGTTAGTAAGCAGAGAGAAGTAAGTTCTTATGAATATATTTCTAGAGATTTATTTGCGTCACATGCTCCAAATCCAGAGAGCACTTAGATTACAAGTAAGGTGGCGGTTGGAACAATTGCATTCATGTGCTCCAATGTTCAGTGACACGAATGGATTTAAGTGAGCATGTCACCTAACCTAGTCCGTGAAATCGAACGGGTCGAACAGTGCCTCGTTTGGTTTTAGGGCCCCTATTCTTGAAAAAAAAAA
>NW_017302543.1:0-367 GCF_001594115.1 Trachymyrmex septentrionalis | reverse complement strand
AGAAAAAGCAGCTTTGCAACTGTTGTAAAATTCTTTAATATGATTTGTTTATACCATAATATAAAAAGAAAGGTAACATGCCGTGCGCAGTAAGAGAGTGAAGAGTTGGAGCCAAATTTGATTGGCTGTATAATATTGCTATTGCCATTATGTACAATATTACACTTTTCTTTTTACATCATGATTTATATATTTATCAGATTCAGTAAGAAACTAAGGGCAAAATCAAATATATGAATCTTTAAGTAGATAAGTGGTAATTCCAGGCATAATTCTGGAAAAAGAACAAGATTTTTAAGAAAATAAAAAATATAAAATAAGAAAATATAAAATGTTGCCCAAAAATCTTAAAGTTCATTATATATTT
>NW_017302542.1:0-366 GCF_001594115.1 Trachymyrmex septentrionalis | reverse complement strand
TCCCCCCCCTGCTACCATGTGGTCTGCTACGCAGACGACACGTTGGTAGTGGCCGGGGGTACGACCTGAGAAAGAGCTGTGTGCATGGCGAACGTCGCGGTGGCGTGCGTGGTCGGTTCCATAAAGGAGTTGAGCCTGAAGGTGGCCCCCGCCAAAACGGAAGCTATTTTCTTCCACAACGGAAACGGGGCTTTGTCGAGCATTTTGACAAACTAGCCCCGCGATTGGGCGACCGGGCGGATGCTCTGCTCGGCCTCATGCCTAACTTTCGCGGTCCGAATGCGTCCGTCAGGCAGGCGTATATGCACGCCATTCTGTCCGGGCCTTACTAGGAGGCCCCGGTATGGATTGGGGTGACCTTGGCCA
>NW_017302541.1:0-366 GCF_001594115.1 Trachymyrmex septentrionalis | reverse complement strand
AGACAAACAAAAAGCATTCGTTTAACATTTTTAGCAATTGTTTAGCAATTTGGTTTAATATTTCACTACTGAAGTTTAATTTTCCTACTGATTGGCATATTGTCATTTTCTGTAAAGAGCGTGATTTTCTTGTGTGCAAAGTTTCTTTTTTTCCTAAAAATTACGCATTTTGAAAGTCTGCTCTTCATACGTAGAAAGTAATTAGAGTTATCATAAAAATGGAATTGTCTATTGATATCATAATATAGAAATGTTTGTTACAGTATAATAAAAAATTTTTCATGGATAAATATGTGTAAATATGTATAAACAAACGTAAACATATATAATTTTGTATGAAAAATATCCATACATCCCTTTTTTTTT
>NW_017302540.1:0-366 GCF_001594115.1 Trachymyrmex septentrionalis | reverse complement strand
TATTTAAACTACTAATTAACGTAATTTGCAAAAGTAAATTATAAAGATATTAATTTCGCATTTGTAAAATTTGTTTTTACCTGATTTTATATAGAAACAATCACAAATATGTGAATTATAAGTTTTTATTTATCTTTAAGGAGATCCTAAAGTCGTAGTACTGACTAAACCGTATAATTTTTGTATAACAAATAATTTTTTCGCTTCTTACTGATTTGAAAATCTTTTTCCTGGATTAAAGTATACGTATTAATACGTAAGGTGGAGTCTACGCTGAGTACAGCAAAAAATTTCGAAACTGAGATCTCTCTTACTATTTTTTAGTCCAATATGGCGCTTCGGAACTGTCGCGTCGTGACAACATTT
>NW_017302539.1:0-366 GCF_001594115.1 Trachymyrmex septentrionalis | reverse complement strand
AGGTTATTTTTGCAGGGAGGAAGCAGACAATTTAATCCCAGTTTGTCACTGGATACGTCGACATTACACAAAAATAACTAAAAGTTTTAACGTATCATGCAATCATTGTATTCCTAAACACTTTATAAATGTTCAACGCTCTGATATTTTACATAAGCACTTGATAAAGGAACATCCAGACAAATTAACAGAAGAAGAGAAGAAAGACGAGAAAATCCATTGGACTTGGGACTATTTTACATTAACAACTGATTCAAAAGCAACATGCAAAATATGTGAAAAAACAATAAGTTCTAAAGGAAGTGATAATTTCACAAGACACTTAAAAACCATGCACAAGTAAGTATTATATATTCCGATTATTCA
>NW_017302538.1:0-366 GCF_001594115.1 Trachymyrmex septentrionalis | reverse complement strand
ATTACAATCAAGAGAGTCATCGTTTATTACACGCCGCCTTGGCGAGCAAGCCTTTCGTACATGGTGACACCAGCCACCTGTCACGAAACAGTCGATAAACTAAATTAGGACAATCAATCAAATATTTCTATATCAGAATACCCAATCAATTGCTTATCCTAAATTTAGGGCAAATTTTTGATTGGTCAAAGAACAGCCACCATGTTGAAGACGTACCGATGTGTGGTCTACATAACTTGAACCGCCAAGCCGTAACGTACGCTTTACCATGCTTGAGAAAGCAGAGGGAAAAGGAAAGAGCGTGTTCGCGAAATTTCCATTGCAGCCGCAATGTACAGTCGCCACGGATGTCCTACAAGCAGAGTC
>NW_017302537.1:0-366 GCF_001594115.1 Trachymyrmex septentrionalis | reverse complement strand
TATTTCATATAAATATGTTATTTCATTTTCTATACTGAAACTAAGTACGGTACAAAAACAAATTACGTATTTTTTATGACAAAAATAATTATTTTATTTGAATTATTAGTAATAATTACTGTTATTTCTCAAAATATAGAACTAAATATATTATTAAAATAAAAATTGTATTTTTTGTATTGTCCAAATATGCTACTGCCAATTCTAGAACGTGTGACAATCAATTCAAAACACGGGGTTAATTTTCACGGAGTCACATTTTCCTAACTCTATTTAAAATTAAATAACTTACTTTCACGATATGATGAATTCACGAGTAATATTCTTTTTAATACTTAAAGGATGTAAGTATATATTATACCGTAT
>NW_017302536.1:0-366 GCF_001594115.1 Trachymyrmex septentrionalis | reverse complement strand
GCGTTATCAAATGATTTTGAAATGGTAATGCTATACCAAATTTACTTCTAATTATCTCGTCACAATTTGACTTAAGACATTTTCCAACGTCAGTTCTGTTTTGATATTGGCGAGTAAGATTAAAATTTGTTGCTACGGACTCATATTTTCGGTCTTGCATTATTTCTGATTTATCATGCCTTTCGTATAAATGATATATCATTCGAATACGATCCATGATAATATCAGGCTTTGATTCCTGTCTACAGTAATTACATTTGAATAACTGATTATCTTTTGCGTCTGACTCAAATGCTTTGTAAAACTGCATTATATCTTCTCGCTGTTGAGCCATTTTCGTTAACACCGTTCACTATCATGGATTGC
>NW_017302535.1:0-365 GCF_001594115.1 Trachymyrmex septentrionalis | reverse complement strand
TTTAGCAGCTTTTTGTCCACATTATCGAATGTAGCTTTTAGATCCGAGAAAAAGGCAAACATCTTTCCTCTTTTTTTGCTCAATTCCCTATTAACCAGTTAATTTATGCATGTAAACCGCAGCCATCGTTCCTCTTCCCGTTCTGAATCCGAATTGTCCTTCCTTCAACTTTTCCTCCACTTCTTTTTCAAATCTTCTGTTTAGAATAGTCGTAAAATGTTATACGCTGTGTCCATTAATGTAATTCCTCTAGTTTTTAATTTCTCTTTATTCGCCTCTATTGTAGATAGGACAGATTAAACTTTTGTTCCAATCTGATGGTATTCCTTCCACTTTGTATACTCTGTTAATCATTTTCCAAAATT
>NW_017302534.1:0-365 GCF_001594115.1 Trachymyrmex septentrionalis | reverse complement strand
TGCGAGGAGGAGAGACTCGGTCTCGTGGCGGTTTCGGAGCCGCATTCGGTCCGTGGCGAATGTTGGCTCTTCTTTTCGAATGTTCCGCCGACGGCTGCACTGGTTTGGCAGCATTCGAGTGTGCCATGTTCTCCTCTTTTTAAAGGAAAAGGTTTTGTCGCAGTGGAGTGGGGAAAATTAGAGGTTTTTAGTTGCTACTTCTCCCCCAATTTGCCGGATGCCAAATTCGAGAGAGGTCTGTGTGATCTCGGTGCGCGTGTACAGTCGTGTGATCGCAGATCTCTATTCGTGCTCGGGGACTTTAACGCTCGGTCTCCTGCTTGGGATCGGGGAGAATCCAATCACAGAGGGAGAACTCTGGCCCG
>NW_017302533.1:0-365 GCF_001594115.1 Trachymyrmex septentrionalis | reverse complement strand
TATATATAATTCTACAAAAAATTTTATGAAATCATATATCATATGTACATATACATATGTACATATAAAATATGTTTAAATGTCTAAATATGCATATATTTTTGTATTCCTACTTTTTAATGCGATCGCGACAGATATTGCGATTGCCACAAATGTAATTGATTTTTATAATAACGATTAACTTTTTGCAATTAATTGTACTAAGAAATAAAATTTGAATTTTTTTTATATTATGAACGTGAATAGTCATTTCCAATGTATTTTTGCTTATTGAACACGAATCCGTTACTTAAATTTGATTATTAGTTTGCAATTTTAAGGAAAATGGTGTCAAATATTCAAATCACGACGATTTTTAATATTAA
>NW_017302532.1:0-364 GCF_001594115.1 Trachymyrmex septentrionalis | reverse complement strand
CCTTTTATATAATATTTTTAATTAAAATTAATAATTTTTTAATTATTCATCTAATTTTAATTCTTTCATCTATTATTCCTCCTTTATCTTGTATTAATATTAGTAATCTTAAAATAATTATAGCTTACTCCTCAATTAATCAATCTAGATGAATAATTTTAATAATTTATACAAAAATACTATCATGGCTCATATATTTTACTTTTTATTCAATAACTCTTATCTCCTTAATCTTCATTTTCAACTTCTTTAAAATATCTAAAAATTTTTCTATCAAATTTTTAAATAATAAACTAAACTTAAATTTAATATTAATATTAATATTATTTAATATAGCTGGTCTCCCCCCATTCTCTTTTTTTTT
>NW_017302531.1:0-364 GCF_001594115.1 Trachymyrmex septentrionalis | reverse complement strand
GAGGAATACATTCTTCGAATGGTTGCACGATCTGAAGGAGTTTATTATGATTGTGAGATTTTCACATCGTTAGATTGACATCTGAAAGTATGGATGCGCTTTTTGCTTCAACCACAAAGCAGAAAACTGATGGAATATCCCAATACATTACAAAATTGGACAATGGTCATCTATACACCGTGAGAACTCCGAAAAAACAAACTGAACATCAGTTGATTTGTCTATGTAGATGTGTATGATATTCACGATATTAAAAATAAAGAAAAATGTCAATGGTGAAAATATGTAAAATTGAGAATGCAATTTTTGACATCTTTCCCCAGAGATCGTAAGCAGCAAATGGTGAATCAGCTTTTGGATTGTG
>NW_017302530.1:0-364 GCF_001594115.1 Trachymyrmex septentrionalis | reverse complement strand
AAGTGCTTTTAGCACCATGGTTACTTCATAACTAACAAATGTCTTTTTCAGTATTCTGCTTCACGTAATACTGTTGACAGTTTTAAACTGAAACTCATCGCAAGTATACATATGTAAGACGAAAAGCCCACGTCACATTCTAAACACCTGATACAAACAGATTAACTTATACATTACGCATAGAAAAACATTTGTATTATTGTAATATTAATATTATAGTGCATAACATTAATAATACTAAGATATGTATTATGATATAGTCGGTTAATATCCTAGAAATTTCTGTTAATCGTACTTGATTTGAAAAACCCAAGAATATATCAAAGACAAAATATGGAAAAGATGGTGGCTGTTACATGCCACG
>NW_017302529.1:0-363 GCF_001594115.1 Trachymyrmex septentrionalis | reverse complement strand
GGCTTCGGGTCGCGGCAATTTTAAATGTCTGTACGATCCCCAAGTTTTATTAGATCGCAACACATTAATGGTCATATCTTTCTGTAATTGTTCTTGATAGAAGGGGTCTTGAAGAGAGAATTTAGGTGCCTGTTCATCTTGAAGGAGCACACCCCTAACAAATTCGCCACATGGCTCTTTTCTCAAGCAGTTAATAAAACCCAATAAACCGCACTCAAAATTTTTCTCTCCCACAATTATAATTCTACTATTTTTGTTAAGCTTGTTCTCATCGCTCAAAAGCGACTTTAGATTCTCCAGCCAATTAAAGTTATCATTACTTATGTAAACAACAGTCCTTTCTCTTATCGATACTTTTTTTTT
>NW_017302528.1:0-363 GCF_001594115.1 Trachymyrmex septentrionalis | reverse complement strand
TGTTATGCTTAAATAATAATATAGAACTTATTTATATCCTTAGTTGTCTCTGTATGCTCTTTATTTATTAACCTTTGTACAATTTTTAATTTTTTTTCGTTTTTCGTATTAAATTGTGGCTAGTAGCCTGTGTTGTTGTGATACTTTAATTGTAGGACTTTTCAATCAGTCAATTAAGAGAAACGAACCGGGAAAAATTAATCACACTTCGTTGGTAAAATAGGGCACTTTAGTATCCCCTTAACGTGCTCGACTATTTCGTTTGGGGTCACATCAAAGATTTAATCGAGCATATTTGTCATGTCGAACATATTCGGTACTGAAGCTGAGATGCGAGAAACAATTTTTGCAGCTTTCAATATC
>NW_017302527.1:0-363 GCF_001594115.1 Trachymyrmex septentrionalis | reverse complement strand
ATACAATCAGGTACATAAAAGCGAGGCTTATCGTTGTCTTTTTTGTATACTAGTCCTTTGCTTAAAATACTTATCATGTTCTGATTCTTCAAGGTGATCTAAGATTGTATGGATTTGTGGGTCTATATATATGATAGCTATTGGTATTGTAATTCTTTTTCAAGCGGAATCGTTTCAACCGCAGCTACTATGCAGCTTAACGCATTTACATGCATTATCCCGTTTCCTTGTCAGTGCTGTACATTAAAGTCGTAACTCTGTAACCGAATAGTCCAGCGTGCAATACGCGGATTCCAATTTGCTTTATTAATCGCATATACAATTGAATGACAATCGGTAAATACGGTAAATTTGACTCCATAT
>NW_017302526.1:0-363 GCF_001594115.1 Trachymyrmex septentrionalis | reverse complement strand
TATTTTATGTAAGTATATTCTTTATAATTTCAATGCTAATACTGATAAAATCTTATACAAAATTTAAGTATTTAATAGTTTCAAAAATTTTTAAATGTTTCACACAGACAACATTTTGACGTACGCTATCAATAAAAAATAGCTTACGAAATGAATGTTCACATATACTCATATACCAACCCAACGATATTTTCCCAAATTAGTGCACTTGAGATATATAGAAATAGCGGAAAATCAGAGTACAAAATACTATAAACTGTCATTCTTATATCGTGAGCAGATATCAAAAACCTGTAAACAGGTATTGCAAAGTAAAAAAACATGTATACAATACATCCGATTGTTATTCGAATTATCCATTTA
>NW_017302525.1:0-362 GCF_001594115.1 Trachymyrmex septentrionalis | reverse complement strand
ACCAGCAGCACCAGCAGCACCAGCAGCACCAGCAGCAGCAGTAGCTCGCAGTCGATATCGCTGCTGCGTCGAGGAAACGCGAAACGAGAACGCGCGCGACGGACAGGGGGAGGATAAACCGAACCTCTCATAGTTGGAGAGTAATGAGAACCGTGCTCTGGATATTCGATATCCAGATCCTTTGATCAAGCCTCTCCCGCGGTTCTGCGTTACTGATCTTCGCTCAACTCGCGAACAACCGAACCCGAAGCAGAGTCATAAGTGGCTGTCGATGACTCGAATATTTATCAGACGCGAAATGAAGACGTTTACTCGTTCTATTCGTTTCATCGTGAGAGCAAGTTTGCAGTGATATAAGACAG
>NW_017302524.1:0-362 GCF_001594115.1 Trachymyrmex septentrionalis | reverse complement strand
CCTCATACGGGCAATAGTGCTTTGACACCGAACGCTGATTGATGAAAAGCCGATTGTGGAGGTAAAATTTACCTCCATTACCAAGTGTTTGATATAAAAGCGCTGTTGCCTGAGGATTCGGCTAATGCATCCAAGTGAAATGTAATTCGCTATAAGTTTGCTACGAATCCAGAACCGAATCTGATATCTTGTATAACTGGATTAGGATTCCACTTTTAATATTCAGATTTCAGATTCAAATATTTATCTTAAAAAATTTAAATCTCCGAATTTGTAGCATCACATTCATTCGTAATTCGAATAAACGGGTATTCCGATAGCTTTAAATCTGAATTAATCTTGAAGCCCTACTGCTTACGTCT
>NW_017302523.1:0-362 GCF_001594115.1 Trachymyrmex septentrionalis | reverse complement strand
TTTTAAAAAATTATTATATAATTTAAAACAGTTGTTAAAAGTCAATAACAAATACTGCATAAAAAACGTTAATAACTCGATCTGGTAAAACATGGACACTTTTTTTACATCAACTTTTAGAATTTCTTTGACTTTTTTATGGAAGGGAATGTGTGCTATTCTGTGTAATAATCTGAACGTTTATGTAATTGACGAACACATAATATGTGTAAACGCTTATTATTTCAAAAACTATTGCTTAAAATAAAAATGTAATAACTTCTATAAAAGAATAAAACTTTTTTACTTAAATTTTCGATAACTTTCATATTATAGTCTCAAAACATGCGGAGATGAAAAATTCAACTGAATGATGTAAGATC
>NW_017302522.1:0-362 GCF_001594115.1 Trachymyrmex septentrionalis | reverse complement strand
GCCTCGCCTCATTGCTAGCTACCACCGCTAGCAACCTTTTCTCGAGAGAACACCACATTCACACGGACCGACCGCAACCACCACTACCTTTGACCAAAGCGCCCGAGAAACCTCATCCCAGAAACTTTAGCACTCTATATAGTATAGACGCAGGCATGTGGCATTCCAGCTTATATAATACATTTTGCGTATGTTAGTTACGTCGCATTGGACGGACCATCGGATGGACGAGGAGTGGCCGAAAGAGCGACACCCAAATCGGGTTTGCGGGGGTGCGATCACGTTCGGACGTACCGACCACAGGTCGTTAGTTTGTTTTTTTTTTCTTTCTACCACAGATAGTTAAAGATCAACACGGCCAA
>NW_017302521.1:0-362 GCF_001594115.1 Trachymyrmex septentrionalis | reverse complement strand
TTACGCGTTATATCTAAAATACTAATAAACAGACAACCCAAAGTTTAAATTACTGCAATTAAGAATCTTCCCATAATTCATATTTTATGAATCATCTAAATAAATAAATAATTGAAGAGAAATATTTTTATACAAAAATATTTGTATAAAAATGCAGGGATAGGAAGTAAAGTAATGCCGTAAATTTTATTGTTACAGCCGTTTATAGAAATGACTTAATAACAACGTTGCAGTTTTTTTATGATTGCCACAATAACTAACTACACTAATTTTGTGATAAACTTAGAAAAATCACTTTGAAAAGTAACTCTTTACCATTACATGTTTATTTACTGAAAAGGTTATTATAATTGTAATCATTA
>NW_017302520.1:0-361 GCF_001594115.1 Trachymyrmex septentrionalis | reverse complement strand
TTTTACAAAAAAAAGCTCAGAACTTTTTTGTACACCTAATATAATACGTTATGTAATATATAATATATAATATGATATATAAAACGTAATATATAATATTATATAATATAATATAATACTTTTTTTTCAGATCCACTACTTTAGCTCAAATGCTAAATTGGAAATCCACAGCAAGGACTGTGGAAAACTGAATGGCTGCGCGATCAGACTGCCGAGCGAGGCTAAGATAAGTGGCTGTTTTGACAACCACTGCAGGAAGGAACGCGTCCCTTTCGTCGTTTACGCCTGGAGTGTGCATTGGAAAAGACGGATGGAAATCCTGAATCGGTTACGTACACGTATCATCATCATAACGTGTTTA
>NW_017302519.1:0-361 GCF_001594115.1 Trachymyrmex septentrionalis | reverse complement strand
CATACTTGATAACATTAATAACAGGCAGAAAGAGTAGCTAGTACATCTTGCGAGCTCGAGTGGTATCGTCTTCCGGACAAGAAAGCGCGTGGGATAGTGCTGGTGATAATCATGTCGAACATGCCCACCAAGATCACTGCTGGGAAAATCATGACTCTATCATTCAAAACATACGGTGATGTAAGAATATATATTCAAAAATATTCACTAATTTTTTTAGGAATCAACAACAATTCTAACATTAATAATTAAATATGTTATTAAGGGATTGTTATTATCACTATATACTGTAATAGTTAATTAAGTACAACTTTTTTATTTAATTTATAGAGTCAATTAAATAAAACCATGATAAAGCAAC
>NW_017302518.1:0-361 GCF_001594115.1 Trachymyrmex septentrionalis | reverse complement strand
ACTTAATCCAACGATTCTCCAACTTTTTCAAGCCGTCCGAATAATATAAATTGTCAAACCCTTCAAAATAAGCCTCTGTTTCGGCGATGTACTGCTCTCTGGTGGTGAATCTCTTTTCCTCGAACCATTTCTTCAGGTTTAGAAACAAGAAATAGTCGCAGGCGGCTAAATCTGGATGGGGAAGCGGAATTCATTGAATTTGGCCATCGGTGCCGGGCACGCGTAAACCCGTTGTCTTGATGGAAGAGCACTTTCTTCTTCGTCAAATGGATGTTTTTTCTATAAAATGTTGTTGAAACGTTCCAATAAGGCTGGTAGTAGTCGCCATTGATCGTTTGCTTCGACGGAAGGTAATCGATAT
>NW_017302517.1:0-361 GCF_001594115.1 Trachymyrmex septentrionalis | reverse complement strand
TTATTCGCGAAAATTTAATTTTACACTTTTTATAAGAAAACTTACGACTCAGACACTTGTTTCATATAAGATTAATAAAAAGGCTATTGACGAACAATAATCGCGGTGATATTTTTATCTGAATGACTGGGACTGTTTTGTATTATTTTATATCCATATCTGTCAAAAATATTATATACACTTGTTGAATCACAATCAATATAATATTAAAGTACAACAAGAATTATGTCAGAGAGTTAAAGCCGAAGCACAACGTATGTATAATAAATAAATCGATATATAATAATCGTACAGATATTAAATTATAAGGTATGTATTGGTAATAGAAATGTTAAAAGGTTGCGCCTTCGTGATTAAACGT
>NW_017302516.1:0-361 GCF_001594115.1 Trachymyrmex septentrionalis | reverse complement strand
TTGAGAAAGTTTTAACCGTCGGACGTTACTTGTTAAAAAGTTAATAGTTATAAATAAAAGAAGTTTAAAAAATAACGTCTGCATTTCTGCTATATAAAATGAAAATTTTAATTTCTACTCCACCTCCCTCTTTGTTTGGGGGCGCACGACTTTCACCTGAAGCAACTACCACCTCTTTCCCAAGGGAGCGGTGGCGCTGTCAAGTAAAGCGCGATGGGCCGTGCTACGAATTCGCGTGACGCAACTTCACCGCATTTTGGCTTAGACGTTTCCTTTTTTAATTCGAAAACAGCGAATATCTCAAAATGGTATAAGACTTTTTTATTCTTGAACCCGTTTTACGCTCCCAATGTGGTTCCTA
>NW_017302515.1:0-361 GCF_001594115.1 Trachymyrmex septentrionalis | reverse complement strand
TGCTGTCTAGACGGAAGACGATATGCACAAGTACAAGAGCATGCTGTAAGTGACGAACGCGAACACAAGTACCATTTGCAGGGTCGATTATTGAGCAGAGGATACAAGTACAAACACGTAATCGTGTTGATGTCGGTCACACCCAAGAAACAGAAGAATTCTGGAAAGGGATTATCTCACGCAATGACATTGAACGACAACGCAATCGATTACGTACACTGGAATGGTTCCAATGAATTGGTGGATCATCTAAGATTGCTCGACGCTTCGCACCGAGCAAGCAACAACTCTCACGACAGTGAGATGCTATCGATCATCGAAGAACTTCTCGAAGCCGGTCTTATTATAAATTAAATCGCGT
>NW_017302514.1:0-360 GCF_001594115.1 Trachymyrmex septentrionalis | reverse complement strand
TTATTTTTTACAAAAAGTAGCGGTAACAGTAACGTATTACTTTTATAAAGTAATGTTTCCAACCCTGCATTTATGTTTTCTAAATGTGTTTTTGTATTGTCTCCTTTCTTTTGTAACTAATCGTATATAAACAGATATATATTATACTCAAGCAAAAATAATTCAACCAGCAAAATATTAATATAAGGACATTAACTGATGCATTTCCTTTTTACCACGCTAAGTTACATGACCATACACATGAGGAGTCACGTATTTATACATTGAGACAAACCTGTGGATATGTAAGGTTGAATCCAGGAGCTTGTTGTTCTTGATTCCGTGATGCCATGTATACATATATTGTAACTAAGGTGAAAA
>NW_017302513.1:0-360 GCF_001594115.1 Trachymyrmex septentrionalis | reverse complement strand
GAGCGATTTAGGAACTACAGTGACAAACCTTGAAAATCTCAGGCCAAATGTATGTAGAGATATAAATATGTCACATATTCAAACGTATGTGTGATTTAAAAAAAAACTGCTTGAAACAATAATTAAAAATTAAATAAAACAATTAAATTTTGTATATTTATAAAACAAATAAAATCGATTTTAGAAATCAACCAAAACAATATAAAAAGAATAAACATGGGTTAACAAGAGTCACACGCGGATGTTAATGTGCAAGTATATTCAAATTTATTATATATAAGTTAGCGTAGACTGTATATGGAAAGTTTTGCTATAGTATTTAAAAATTTATTTAAAAATTTATTTAAAAATTTATTTAAA
>NW_017302512.1:0-360 GCF_001594115.1 Trachymyrmex septentrionalis | reverse complement strand
ATGTTTATTTAGTTTTTAATAATTTTTTAATTTCTTGGAAATAAAATTATGGTAAGTAATTATTTAGAAGATGCCCTTCACAATTCAATTTCAATGAAATTATGCTTATTTTTGCATTAAATAAAAGAATCTGGTAATAAAATGTTGTGCCTAGTCCTGCGAATCGAGATATTAAGCGTTAAAATTGACGACTACTGAGGTTAGGAAATCTATCACATCGACTTAATGCAGCGCTATGTACGCATATTTTAGTAGACATTTATTTAGAATCATTATCTCACCTCGGATTTTAATGAAATTAGGCTCATTTGATGCGTTTTTTTCATTTAAAACTCAAGACTACTCTATTCTTGTTATGTG
>NW_017302511.1:0-360 GCF_001594115.1 Trachymyrmex septentrionalis | reverse complement strand
TTATGACAAAAAAATGACATATATTCGGTCAAATTGACATTATTATATTTTTATTGATTTTCTTGTTCTCCTTGGGTATAGGATTATTACACATAAAACTTAAACACCATATTACAAGAATAACCCAGCATAAGCATAGCTTAATTCTTATAACTTTGCTAAAAATGAGTATTATAAAAATTTTTTTTATAATAAAAGACTCTAGTCAGCAAGTTCACTTAGTTTAGCCATGTTTGAATTCTAAACGACATATATTTTTTGATTTTCACTATTAAAAGTAAATATTTCATTGTATAAACTGCCTGTGTTATTGTATATATAAGTTACAGGTATATATAAGTTACAGGTGATTATCCTTTT
>NW_017302510.1:0-359 GCF_001594115.1 Trachymyrmex septentrionalis | reverse complement strand
AAAGAGAGAAAGAAACAGAAAAAAAAAGAGAATTTTGAATTGAAGAGAAACATAAATGATGAACATATATATGTATACCATAATAATATATAGAAAGTAACAATAGAGAAAATTAACAAAAAAGCAAAAATTATGCTCGATTATGCTATACACCTCTTGATTAAAATTAAGTAATGCATACAGTGAATTACAAATTGCAATAAAAAGACACGATAAACAATAAACTCTATTTTCGTGTAAAATAAATTCTATGCTCTCAGTAATTTATTTCCAGAGATCGGTTATACTTAAATTGCTAACTAAATTAAAAGAATGCCTCGAAATAAATTTTCTTCGTAATAGAACAGATTCGTTTTATA
>NW_017302509.1:0-359 GCF_001594115.1 Trachymyrmex septentrionalis | reverse complement strand
AAAAAAAAAGAAAAGAAATATATAGTAGCCTTGAAATGCGATACATGTGTCTCACGCGTTGGATTCTTATTCGAGACTCGTCGTCTGGCGCGAGCACTGTATTAAAAACCCCTTTAATTCTGACGTGACATTGGCGTGTTCTCGAAATATCTTCCTACTTTGCATAATATAATTTTGTCTCGCTTCTTCACTTTCCTCTCTTTCTTTCTTTCTTTTTTCCTCGTCGTCGTTGATACATCGATTCGCGAACGTGTATACAATAACACCTTGTATCACGTTCGATCGCACATCATCGTTGCCGCTTTCTTCGCAGATGAGTATTCAGCAGAATTTCGTGGCGCGAAAAGAAAGCAAAGTGA
>NW_017302508.1:0-359 GCF_001594115.1 Trachymyrmex septentrionalis | reverse complement strand
ATATATATATACAATATATATATATTTGCATCAACACTGAATTATAAATTTCACATTTTTTCAAGAGGTATTGTCTTCAATTTTTGTTTCGATACATAAACTAGTCACATGATTACAAAGTTGCTTTGCGATTGGTTGCGTGTGCGTCTCAATTATGAAAAATAGACTGATGTCTAAACGGGAATCGTGAATTGCAATCACCAGCATCTTTTTTTCTGATTCGTCGATAAATAATCGCAGGCGCAAACGCGAATGCAGACGCAATCTCCAATCACTAGTGTGGTACAGGCAACACTCCTACATTAAAGCTATCCTACATATCTGCATCGGCCTGAGGACGTTCGCTAGTGCCTCCAGGC
>NW_017302507.1:0-359 GCF_001594115.1 Trachymyrmex septentrionalis | reverse complement strand
TCGCACCGCTCGTGAAAAGCGACACAAAGGGGTGCATTCAACTCGCGGTATTCATAAACTTAAAACTTCCAAAGGTTTGGACATAACAATACTAAGAGACTAAGGCATCAAGTTGTCAACAAATGAAGACTCAATTGCTGCAATTCTGGTAGAAACACAGATTTAGCGTTGTACTTAGCAAGCAGCAACAGACACGTTGTTATCTAAGGGAAAATTCATGATAAAATGATATTTCTAGGTTTCCATCATAGCAAATTTTATATAAATGTTTGTAGTTGTATTATTTAGTATTTATAAAACCATACAACAATAATTTGTGCAAAATTTGCTATCATAGAAATCTAGAAATAGCATTTTAT
>NW_017302506.1:0-359 GCF_001594115.1 Trachymyrmex septentrionalis | reverse complement strand
GGTTTAATATTACTATGAGATTTGGGTGTAATTATTATTCTTTGATATTATTAATTTTAAGATTTTGAATTTTAGGTTTAATATTTATGAGTTTGGGAAAATATATTATTAGAAATAATAAGTTAATAATTTTTGTGAATATGTTATTGGTATTAGTTGTTTTTTATATCTATTGATTTAATTTAATTTTATTTATTATTTGAGATTAGTTTAATTCCTACTTTTTTTTAAATTATTTATTGGGGTATAAATCCAGAACGTGTAAGATCAGCATATTATATTAGGTTGTTCGAAAAGTAATTTCGTTTTGTACCAACAGAGGACTTATTGTATTTTTTCACAGCCAACTTCACACTTAA
>NW_017302505.1:0-358 GCF_001594115.1 Trachymyrmex septentrionalis | reverse complement strand
TTTTCTCAATGAACGTGTGCATGCCGAAAATATATCACCGCACCGGATGACGACCAGAGCTATAACGCGTATTTTTGTCATCTTCTCGCCGCGAAGATGCGGTCTCTCTTTCATGACTCTTTTGCGGTGCGACAACAGGAAGTAACGACTCTACCACGGCGACGCCATGCGAAAATTCACACGAAACCAAACGCGAATGTGTTGTGAAAACAAATAATCGGGAAGGGAGAAACATTTCCGAAGAAGTTGAAAAGCGGAAAACAGTATTGTAATTTAATATGATTGTTGGAAATATTTGATACTTGGTCGGTAAAATAATGATACGATTTGTTTGAAATAAAAAATAAAAAATTGATTC
>NW_017302504.1:0-358 GCF_001594115.1 Trachymyrmex septentrionalis | reverse complement strand
TTTTTATGTTTCGTGGTTTCAATTTTCGCCTCCTAGAAGCTTTTACTCTCCCATTATATTCGACTTACTGTTTGATTTTTTTATCAGGGTTTCTTTTATATTTATGAATTTATTGTCTTTATTTTCTAAATAGAATTGCTTTTATACAAGAAAACAATAGGAGACTATATATGTCACATATAATATTATATAATATTATTTTAAAATTATAAATTATATATTATATATTGTTATTTAGTCATTATTTCATTTTTACTCAATTATCGTGCAAATTGCTTTATTTGTTTCTATTTGTATAGGTAATGTTTCTTTTTAGCAAATCGATACTTTTAATTCACGTAAGTACTAGTACAGTTAT
>NW_017302503.1:0-358 GCF_001594115.1 Trachymyrmex septentrionalis | reverse complement strand
TCTTTTATACGCGATAGCTATATCCTGATAATAAAATGCGCGTCATATCCCGATAAATTACGAAAAACTATAGGAATGTAATATGAATCTCTGTAATTTAACTCTGTAAGTTGAAATTTGAATGCGCGGGACCTCTGTATCGCCCAATCAAGTTACAATGATCGCGTACCCGCGTGTCATCTTGCGCAAACGGTTTATCGCACTCACGTGGCAGTGCATAGCGTTGTTAAAATTTATCATATTGTTCCGGAATCAATGTTAACTTAAATGTATTCTCGGGGATGGCAAGTAAACAGCTCATCGACTCCGAGCCGTCACCGTTCAATATATGAGTATACCTCGCTCCTATCTCAGATGG
>NW_017302502.1:0-358 GCF_001594115.1 Trachymyrmex septentrionalis | reverse complement strand
GAGCAAATTCAAGACAATCTTTGATAAAGGTTACACGCCGAATTGGAATATGGAGGCATTTAAAATTATCAAAGTGCAATAAACTAATCCATGTATCTTCTGGAAAATTCTTGCGGAGAAAATATTGCTGGAGGATTTTACAAATACGAATTGCATAACGTCGCTAATATCGACGTGCATCTCATTAAAAAGGTGTTGCGCAAGAGGGACAACGAGGTTTATACAATATGAAATGATTGGGATTTGACAATTCGCATAATTCGTGGATACATAAAGACAATGTGTTGTTAAACTTACAATATATTTATTATAAAAATATAAATACGTATTATACATATTATAAATATTATATACATAT
>NW_017302501.1:0-357 GCF_001594115.1 Trachymyrmex septentrionalis | reverse complement strand
AAAAGATATTAAGTTCCAAATCGAATAATTCATGTTGTTAAATGTATAATAGAACATAGTAATAATTTGATTTCAAAAATCTTTTTCTACGTCATCTCTCCAATCTGATTCTGTCAATTTTAAATTTTTTAGTTCATTCAGAAAAGTGAGAAAAGTAAGTAACGTTTAATTCTTTTCCATAGCGCTCTACATCGCGTTTACTCGATACATTCGCAGATGTGGAGAAAGAATGCTTGATAAGAGTCATCGCTACACCATCATTATGTTATAAAAATAGCATCAAGAAATTTTACTGTTTTCATTTTTTCTTTGGCGGAATCTCAAGCGTGATACACTACAGATTTTTCTCTCTGGTAT
>NW_017302500.1:0-357 GCF_001594115.1 Trachymyrmex septentrionalis | reverse complement strand
GCTCTTTGCATAGTCGCAGTCGACTTTAACGCAAAGTCGCGCAAGATTTGATGAGTAGTGCTACCAGTGGATGATGCTGACGCAGCAAACAAACAATATGTGCAACAGAGTATTTAAGATTTGAAAGATCGTTTGAACGAAATCGAGAGAAAGATTGCAGCCTTACAAAATAATGTGTAGGTTATACTAAAAGAATTTAAAAAGATGATTTGAGAAGTGCATTGTGCCGAATAATTATTCGCAATATCTTAGAAACGGCTACTGATTGATTGAATTGCACGCTCCGACGAGAAGAAATTTTTTGCGAAGGCACGTCATAGTATAAGAATACGACCTGTGGCAGACGGATGTGGTCGA
>NW_017302499.1:0-357 GCF_001594115.1 Trachymyrmex septentrionalis | reverse complement strand
CATACGTCCTAATTTCACGGAACGCGCTTTCTATCCGAACGATATCAGTACCCTCAGGTGGCGGTAAGTTGCCTCCCTTCCTAGTAACGCGAAATTCCTGAATCGACGCGAGTTTTCCGTCCTTAATTCTATAAAAGCGAAATTATCTCTAATCTCCTCCTCCTCCTGTCGGCGATGACGATCCCGATCGTTTTCCTCTAGCTGATGATGATGATGATGTGTATATTGCTGCTGCTGCTGCTGCTGTTGATGTTGTTTGTCGATGGAATTTTGTGATGATTCTTCTTCCATCGACATGGTTTCTTCTCGTGTGTGCTGCGATGTAAGACGCTCAGCACCACCGCCTGTTTGTACTGT
>NW_017302498.1:0-357 GCF_001594115.1 Trachymyrmex septentrionalis | reverse complement strand
AAGGAACGATAGAGCGAAGAAGGATGCGATAGGGCCGCGATAGGGATAGAACGGCGGATAGAAAGGACGGAGAGGGGGGGGGGCGGAAGGTGCTAGGGGAGTAGGTTCGGCGTTGAATTATGCTGCGTATGCAAAGTGCCAGCTATCTCGGGGCGATAAGGGAGACACGCGAGTCGCGCATATCTTCGTGGAAATAAGCAACGACACTTTGCGAGTGCTTGGCGGCGCGCGGCGTAAGGAAGGGAGGAACGTAGGGTATAACGGTCTCGCGCGTCCGCGAACAGGGCCGCTCCGGATATTTGCATAATATTTATGCAACCTCGCCGCGCCGCGCCGCGCCGCGCCGCGCCGGCCGGG
>NW_017302497.1:0-357 GCF_001594115.1 Trachymyrmex septentrionalis | reverse complement strand
ACGCAAGAAGGGAAGCACAGAGTGCTCGAGGCGTATTGTACTTGACACGATCTCTGAAGTAATTTTTACAATGGCTTACTCCGTCGTTTACAAACTACCTGGCGAGCTTGTTCTCTACGTGCGCGAAAGCACCGCGTACGCGCCGGGATCTTATTACCTCGCCACCGTTCTCGCCTTGGTAATTATTCAGCTGTAATTATTATACGCTGGAAAAGCAGCACGTCCGTAACATTATTACGATTTTTCGATGGGAATTCTTCAGATACCCAAGACGATATTCATGGCGCTTTTATTCACGGTTGTGCCCTGTACTTCGCGCTGCGTAACATTATTCCGAATTTTCGCTGCTCAGCTTTT
>NW_017302496.1:0-357 GCF_001594115.1 Trachymyrmex septentrionalis | reverse complement strand
TTTAGATGATATTATGGGACGAGAAGACCCTATAGAATTTTATATATAGGCTTATATATAGAAAGTTATAATTGTTATTTGTATAGGGTTATATATTTAGTTGGGAGGATTATTAAATTTAATGAACTTTAATTTAATTAAAAAATATTAATTGATAAGATTTAAAAAGAAGGATTATTATAAATAATTAAGAAAGAAATAATTACCTTAGGGATAACAGCGTAATAATTTTGGAGAGATCATATTAATAAAATTGATTGCGACCTCGATGTTGAATTAAGATAAAAATTAAGTGTAGAAGTTTAATATTTAAGTCTGTTCGACTTTTAAAATCTTACATGATTTGAGTTTAGATCG
>NW_017302495.1:0-357 GCF_001594115.1 Trachymyrmex septentrionalis | reverse complement strand
TGATCAATTAGTAAAATTCTTTCTTCCGATTGATCAATCAAAAGCTTTGAAGCATTTGTAACGTCAAGTGAACCACACCTCGGATCTACAATAGATTTTTAAGTCTTAAATCACAAGAAATGGACGAATCGCAATCAATTATTCTTCTCGCATTCGATTGTTGATCAATTTCTTACGGCTTAAGGCTTAAAACACCTATTTTTTTGGATGCTTTCCATTTGATGACACAAGTCGACACAAGCTTCTTGACATTCAGGTAGTGACAAAGATAAAATGATACTTGTGTCATCAAATCAAATGGAAAGCACCTATTACACAGATCTGCAAATAATGGGGTTTTGTTTGTTGTTGGGCAGC
>NW_017302494.1:0-356 GCF_001594115.1 Trachymyrmex septentrionalis | reverse complement strand
AAGGTGTATTAAAAATCTGGAAACTGTCGAATATCTTAAAAGCAAAGCATTTTTGAGAAAAATGTTTCCAACAAAAGTAGTAGGGTTTAAAAAATTCTATTCAATGATCACATCCGTTTGACTGGCGTTGCTAAGATCAGGTTAAGGTCAAATCGATTTTCTTTAATGAAACCCCCTATTTTTTACCTTTGCCAGAATCTAATAGCTGATGTCAAGAGCTTTTTAAAATACTATAATAAAGTTATTTTTCATTAACTTTTGCTGGAAACATTTTTCTCAAATATGCTTTGCTTTTAAGATATTCGACAGTTTCCAGACTTTTGATACACCCTCCTGTATATATGCGCGCGCGCGCG
>NW_017302493.1:0-356 GCF_001594115.1 Trachymyrmex septentrionalis | reverse complement strand
TTAAGAATAGAAAATATCCATTCATCTCTTAACAAGAAAACAATAAAAATAGGTAATAAGTGTATAAAAATTCTAATTAATAAAAACTATCTAGAGGTTAGATACTCCTGATACAGAATCCTCAATTATAAAACTATCTTGGGATTAGGTGGAGAAGAAAAATAACAATAAAGAAGATAAATGTTTTATTTTATTTTTATTTGCTATTTAGTCGCTGTCTTGATCCAGGATAGACTGCCTAATTAACTTTTTATTCCTAACTTTAGCTAATTATTTGTATAGGTACTAGGAAAAGTGAGAAGCGTTACATTATCGATTAACAACTGACTAAAAAACTAGACAACAGTTCTGTAAGA
>NW_017302492.1:0-356 GCF_001594115.1 Trachymyrmex septentrionalis | reverse complement strand
AAACGTTGCCAATTACACCGCTGAAATACACGTAGACAGTGCAGAACCATGGCATATACTCGTATATCTAACCGAAAAATCTGCTAGTAACAAGGATCTGCTTAACACGTTAACCCACGAAATTGGACACGCATTAGGATTAACACACAGAAGTCTTCGCGTGAAGACTCCATAATGTTCGCATTTGCCAGTAATTATAATAATAATAATAAAATCGTTAAAGTCAACATAGAGGACATTTTAGCCATTCAATAACTTTATGGAATTAAAAATCCAAGACTAAGAACAACTACACAACCACCAACTACCGAAATTACGACGAATAAACCCGAGTACGTAGATCTCTGTACTTTACA
>NW_017302491.1:0-356 GCF_001594115.1 Trachymyrmex septentrionalis | reverse complement strand
TAATATAATATAAAAATATAATATAGCTTTTATATTTATTAAAAACGATTTTCAAATAATTGAAGTAACACAAAATACCCGAAACGGAACAAGGCACATGTCCGACCTGTTCGAGTGGTTTCATGGATTAGGACATGCTCATTTGTCCTAAATACGTTCGTGTGACTGAACATTGGAGCACATGAATGCAACTGCTCCAACCACCACCTTACCTGTTATTCAACTCTCTGGGTTAATTTGGAACATGCGACGCGAACAAACCTTATGTGAGTTTTATAATTTTGATAAAACTACGAGTTGAAAAAAATGAAAAAATTTTTTCTCACTTTGTAGGTCTGTCACTTGCTCAAAATAAA
>NW_017302490.1:0-356 GCF_001594115.1 Trachymyrmex septentrionalis | reverse complement strand
ATAATAATATATATAATTACATATAAAATATTTTTTCCCGGGTAAACTCACTACTTTACAAATTCAGCTGCTATTAAAATTTATTGTTTTCAGCATACAAATTCTTTGTATTAGCAGTGAATTTGTATTTTTAAAGCAGTAAATTTGTGTTTGTAAAGCAGTAAATTTATATTTAAAAACAAAGGATTTGTGTTTTAGAGCATAGAATTTGTTTTTAAAGTAGAAAATTTGTGTTTATAAAGTAGAGAATTTGTAACCTTTTATGCCTTTTATGCCTCTTATTAATGTGAAATTTCCTGAATATTTATCAACTATAACAATTAATAACAAAACTCAATCAGCGGGCGAAGTAAGAG
>NW_017302489.1:0-356 GCF_001594115.1 Trachymyrmex septentrionalis | reverse complement strand
AGTAAACTTGTATAATTGCTTGCCATATAAAATGATAGAAAGAAATTAGAGAAAATTCAGCGAGCAATTAACAATAGCAAAAGTTTATTTTATTCGACGGCGAGAATAGATTTCAGGCAATAAAGTTATAATAAAATAATAGCTGTCACGAAAAGTAAAAAAGGAGAAGCGAATGATGTGTCAAAGGTTGATCATAAAATCATAAAAAAAGAAATTTATGAAATAGAATGATGTCTGACGATTAAAAAGTTGACATTTTCATAATTTAATAACTTACATGCAATGCTTACGATTTAGACGTTGCAATAATCAAGATCATTATGTTGAAATTGTTTACTGAGAAATAACTACGTCAA
>NW_017302488.1:0-356 GCF_001594115.1 Trachymyrmex septentrionalis | reverse complement strand
TGCGCGTCTCGGTTATGGATTAGGTATATAGCTGTTGCAAAAAATGACTGGAATTGGAAATTTATATTTTTTGTATAAAAATAAAGGTAAACGTTCGAGTATCAGACATGTACTGTAAGTCCGGATATTTACACAGAATTTATTTATTCGTGTTATTATTTTGGGATACTCTGAATAGTAAATTACCGGGTACCGGATATCAGATATCCGCGGGCGTCAAATTCTCTTTGAATATCTGATATCCGGCAGGATATTCGGTAAGACAATTATCGGACCGGCTAATGGATATTTTTCTGAATATTCTGTCGAATATCTGAAAAATTACTTAAAAAAAAGTAACAATGGCACGGTCTTTT
>NW_017302487.1:0-356 GCF_001594115.1 Trachymyrmex septentrionalis | reverse complement strand
GCGGAAATCTCATGCACGGTAATGCCACGTGCTTCACTACAATATACCCGGTCAGATTGCGTCCAGATTGCGCCTTCCGGATTCGGAAACCGGCGACTTTACAAATAACAACGTTCGTCTCACCGTGACCTTCAGCAGTGGTTCGCTTTAATCTCCGCTCGATTGGCTCGCTCTTGGTTTTAACTGTCAAAGTTCTTCCGAGGTCCACTCGCTATCTCGGCCACAGCACAAGTGCCGGACGCTAATCCTCTCGGAAAAACGCAGGGCTCGTTATCCCCGCGAGCGGGACTTATCGTGCTTTATTTATGAGTGGCTCCGCGGCTCCGCTAATCGCGAGAGCCGCGTCATGCCCGTGT
>NW_017302486.1:0-356 GCF_001594115.1 Trachymyrmex septentrionalis | reverse complement strand
AGGGTGACGAGAAGCTTTCTGAGGCATTTTCTCAATTTTCCAGAAGCGACGAAGATCGCGATCGAGAGTCTCAATAACGACTCCATGATGCGCAAGTGTGGAAATTGACTCAGTCGGAAACGAGGCTATTGATCCAGACAAAATCCGACCAAGATTAATATTTTGCGCGGTAGGCTCATATTCGGAACCTTTTCAAATACCATCGAGAACGAGCATGCCGAATAGATCATCACCGATATGATGTCGATCGGATCCGAATTCATGGGGTTACGATTGGCAAGTTCGAGCCCTACGACGTGTTTCCAACTGTACGCGATATCGATTCAATTCGGAAATATTTCGAAATATTTCGTTAA
>NW_017302485.1:0-356 GCF_001594115.1 Trachymyrmex septentrionalis | reverse complement strand
CGCAAAGTGGATAGCTTTCTTATTACGATCATCCGATGTAGAAAAAAAAGAGAAAGAAAAAGGACAATGCTCCAGAGTATGTAAAGTACTAGCAACAGAGCTCGGACGCAAATATTCATTTCACTCATTCGAGTTGGGAGATGGGAGAGAAAGACAAATAAACACACACAGGATAGGAGAGTGACGCGAGGATGTATGTGAAGAGTATTATTCGTGAGCAACTGCTTCCACCGCATTGCATTTTCCAGTGATGAATGAATCATTTAATGCGAAAGGCAAACGAGCTTATTCATTTTGATTAATTATCCTAAAGTAGAAAGAGAGAGAGAGAGAGAGAGAGAGAGAGAGAGAGAGAG
>NW_017302484.1:0-355 GCF_001594115.1 Trachymyrmex septentrionalis | reverse complement strand
TCAGAGTACGAAGCAATTTCGGAACGTCAAGTTTCACGATTGAGAAGGTTCAAAGCTCTATTAACGAAGAATGGCATCCAATTTCTGCGTTATTATACGTAAATATATTAATAATTAATTCGCCTAGAGAAAAGAAACTTATATAGAGTATGAGATATAGGTGACATAGAATACAATATTAAAAAAAAAAGAATTTTAACTGTTTTAATTTCAAATTTTCTGTATTATTTTTGTACATTATTGTATCGTTGCATACAAAACATTATAATTTAAAAAAAAATTTAAATTTATAGTCATAGTATATTTTTTAATAATAATAAATAATAAATGACATATTTTTTCAGAGGACTAGTTT
>NW_017302483.1:0-355 GCF_001594115.1 Trachymyrmex septentrionalis | reverse complement strand
TCTGCGGTCTGGAAGACGTTTATTATTTTTAAATAAGGGTATAGAGGGTAATTTGCCTTCAATTGTTATATGATGATTTTTGTTTTGTATTGTCAATTTTTTTTTCCTTTATCATTAAATTTTATTGGTGAGTCTTTAATGTTAATGAGAGTTTTAAATTGAGATGTTGGGATATTGTTTTATTTAATATAATATTAATTTGTTTTTTTAGGAGAGCATATTCAATATATTTATTTTCATATGTTTGTCATGGTAAAAATATTTATTATGAAAATAAGATTTTTAATTCTAATTTGAAAGAATATATTTTAATTATATTATTTTTTTTCCATTATTAATATTTTTATTTAATATA
>NW_017302482.1:0-354 GCF_001594115.1 Trachymyrmex septentrionalis | reverse complement strand
GCTTACAAATAAAAAATTTTACATTAAAACGTTAATCAATTCCATGACAATGAAAGTTGGAAAGTAATCAAAAATCATACCAGAAAGACTCATTACTGCGTACAAATGACACTGACTGACTAGACGTGACAGCCCAAGCCTTTATAGCTTGTCTATAATCAGGAGGTAGGCCTTGGGAAGCTCTTCCATATCCGTCTGCAAGTTGAGTCCATGCGTCTGTCTCCTGATAAATATTATCTCCAAAATCAATCTTTTTCTTTATTAAGACTCTTCTCCAGTATTGTAACATTGTTTCAATCGAAATCATATCCTTCTTGTAACCGATGCTCCGTTATGGCATTACGAGTAGGTGTT
>NW_017302481.1:0-354 GCF_001594115.1 Trachymyrmex septentrionalis | reverse complement strand
TTTCCGCATATAAATTGTTTATTTAATCAAGCTTGTTTCATACCTACAATTATCATAAATCAGTGCTAGGATTTACTTGCTCATTTCGACCGATTTTCAACTTGGTTCGAGCAATCGGCATTTAAGTGTTATTTTTAAAAAGTAACTTGCCATTTTCTCTTTGAGAAACCGTAATATATTAATATTTATCATTTAATATTTAGTTCTGGTTCGTTAGACCGCGCGACACTTCGGAATTTCTCAGAGAATGAACCGTTACTTTTTAAAAGTAACAAATTGCAGTTATTCTTTACCGAATAGAAAAAGTAACAAGTTATTAGTTATTTGTCATTTATAAGTATCGATTTTTTTTTT
>NW_017302480.1:0-354 GCF_001594115.1 Trachymyrmex septentrionalis | reverse complement strand
CTCTCTCTCTCTCTCTCTCTCTCTCTCTCTCTCTCTTTTCTTTCTGTCCCTCTTTTTCCGACTTTTTCTTCAACAATATTTAACAATAGCTTAGGCCTTTCATGAATTACGCAGGACGTGTTGATGTACAAATATCAATTGCACACTCAAGACTGCGCAGTAAAATGCAAATTACAATTTCAAAAATAATATCATATTTGAATTATCATACTAATTTTTTCAATCATCTTCGAATCTATAGTGCAATGTAGTATTGTCTTTGTTTCAAAGAAGAAAGTTTTTATCTCATGGCAGGTTTCAACATACAATCAAGCTTATATATTGCTTATTATATTCTTACCACATAGTTACTGC
>NW_017302479.1:0-354 GCF_001594115.1 Trachymyrmex septentrionalis | reverse complement strand
TATATATATATAAAATTAATATATATAAGGTACATAAAAAGATAAATTTTAGTTGTGGCCCAAAACGGTTTATACATGAGAGATGATTTCACTCCTTAAAACGTTTTCTTAAATATAAATTGATTATAAAGTTATTTTAAGTATCATTGTTTATAAATCGATTATTATCGGATATGCTAGAACGTATGTCGTATATTTTTCCCCCTCGCATAGGATGTCTTGTTTATTTACAATTAATGTCTGCATCTCGATGTAACTTTACACAAATATTTATAAAGTACTTATATAAAAAATTGAGATTTTTATTATTATTTTATAATACATTTTCATATATTTCTATTAGAGTACAAATTT
>NW_017302478.1:0-354 GCF_001594115.1 Trachymyrmex septentrionalis | reverse complement strand
CCTTCTGCGCGCGCAGTCTCGTTATTTAATAGCCAGACCTCGTACACATAGGATATGTGTAACGGAAAGAAATCCATTATTCAAATTTTTCTTTTTCAATTTTAATAAAATGCATATAATAATGAGCACATACATCGAGTATATATAAAATAAAGAAACACGTATTATTTGCTTTGAAATCGCATCCACTGATTAAATAGTTTGAATACATTCTGTAACGCGCAACATTTGCCATGTCTTTCACACCGAAACGTATTGGTAGCGTCTAGATTTTCAAGCGATTCAATCTCGTTGTAATACATATCGATCGTTTCAACTATAACTTCATCCTTGTTCAAAATGTCCAGTAACCAC
>NW_017302477.1:0-354 GCF_001594115.1 Trachymyrmex septentrionalis | reverse complement strand
AACTAAGTCGTCACTGTACTCTAGCTAACCTTGCCAAAATCCAACAGCTCCAACATGCTTAACGCGTTCCAATATGTTCGCGTCACCGGAACTAATATGGCGACTAGATGTTCGTGTCATGTTAGAGCATACTTCATGGATTAATTAAAAATACACTCCATTTGCCTCACGTCAGAAGATGATGTGGTTGGGGCATGTTACGCATACATGCGTAATGATTAAAAATGTACTGTATTGAGAAAATACTTCAGATTCATTTATTTGATATAAAAACGCATTTAATAAATGCGTTTTTGATATAAATAAAAAATGTAATATAACATAATATTAATAAAATAAAATAATAAAATAAAA
>NW_017302476.1:0-353 GCF_001594115.1 Trachymyrmex septentrionalis | reverse complement strand
ACGACGTCTCCCTTCGCTGCCGGAGTCCCTGTTTGTTGTGGAACTTCAGCTGCCTGTCCCGGAAATTGTCCTCCACAATGGCTACCAGGTAGGGGGGCAGGAGGTGATATTCTCTCATCGTCCCCACTACCTGGCCCGGCTGTTAAAGGCGTTGGCGATGTCGAGTGACACAGCCAACGCCACTCCCCCTCTCTCCATCCGCGGTCATCTGCTCCGAGAGGGCACGGACTTGCCTAATCGACCGTGGACGATCC
This sequence comes from Trachymyrmex septentrionalis, assembly GCF_001594115.1. NCBI lineage: Eukaryota > Metazoa > Arthropoda > Insecta > Hymenoptera > Formicidae > Trachymyrmex > Trachymyrmex septentrionalis. The sequence goes on along the minus strand of NW_017302476.1, from coordinate 99 downwards.
TCTCTCGGAAGCCGTATTGACTGCGGGACAGGTCAGGACCATCCCGGGACAGGTGCCGGACGATGCGGGCAGCAATGATATGCTCCAGCAATTTACCCG
>NW_017302475.1:0-353 GCF_001594115.1 Trachymyrmex septentrionalis | reverse complement strand
GTTACTTTAATTAAACATAATTTGAATTCTAATATTTTTCAAAGTAACCGAATTACTTTAAATAAATATAATTTGAATTATAATATTTTTTAAAGTAAAATTCTGAAATAGGTAATTACATGAAAATGTTGTGGTCAAAGGGGACAAGTACAAAAATAACAGAAAAATTCCATACTTTATATTTTATTATCTATATACTTATTCCGTAGTGTTAAATATCTAAGATTCGTTTTTATTAAAGAGTTCTCAAATTAACAAATTACATATTCCCGTAGGGAAGTAATGACCCTTAAGTATTTTTGGTTACCATATTTCTAAATTTTTTTGAACGTGATGGTAAATTTTAAAATTTT
>NW_017302474.1:0-353 GCF_001594115.1 Trachymyrmex septentrionalis | reverse complement strand
AGAGAACTACACTGAGCTATAACAAGAATTTCATTTTCCTTTGATGGTTTCATTGGAGATTGCTCATGATTCCTGGCGGGAATTCGTCCTTGTCTTCACTTATTGTCAAATTTACGACAATAGCGAGGTGTAATGAACTAATTGCCAGGGCTTGTCGGAGAGGTGGACTGAATGCATTTGATGTCTGCGGCTCCTGGCCGGTCGGTAGGATTTCTATTTGCGAGCGGGCTATAACGTCTGAGCGGCGCACTTTTACTAAGGCTTGTCGACTGGCGACGGTGCATGGTGTTAGGCGTGTTTGGATACGTCGGGGGATCACTTATTTTCGCATCAAGGATAATACCTTGTATCGT
>NW_017302473.1:0-353 GCF_001594115.1 Trachymyrmex septentrionalis | reverse complement strand
AAAAAAATCGATCGATAACTGTCGATTACATCATTCTCTTGCAATCAAGTCCTAGAAACACGGTCTCGTCGTTCTCACAGGCAGCCCAGTTAGCGGCTTAGGAAGTTCATACGATCGCCGATCGGTCTCCTCGTTTCTCCTCGCTTTTCGCGTTCAATTGAGAGAAAAAAAAGCGGTTTACCGCGGCCGTCCGTTCGTCAGTCCGTGAAGAGGAGGTGGGATCAGAGTAGAGATGCTCGCTATAATCAACTTGCACCTCGAAGTAGCAATGCGAAGCAGGCCAGCCTGGGGCTAGTAGCACACGTTCCTTGCTCTCCTCTCTCTCTATCTCTCTTTCTCCCTCCCTCTCCCTC
>NW_017302472.1:0-353 GCF_001594115.1 Trachymyrmex septentrionalis | reverse complement strand
ATCATATTATATATTCATATTCGTTCTTAATAAATCTTATCCCGAACATTAATTGCGAATCAAACCGACTTGTCGTTGCGTATCACCGCTGTATTGTGTTACGTAACGTTACCAATATACGCATACCACGAGGGCATTCATTGTACGAGAATTATCTGAGTTACCGACGAGATTTGCCGGTCTCGTTGCTGCTCGCTACACATTCCTTTTAACGGCTGCGAGGAATTATTCAACGTCGGACCAAGTGCGAATTACTTGTGCACGCATCTAATCGAACGCATTAATTATCGAATTATGAGTATCACCTACCGCCCGCTTCGAAAAAATCTTAATTCGACTTAATAATAAAAAAA
>NW_017302471.1:0-352 GCF_001594115.1 Trachymyrmex septentrionalis | reverse complement strand
TACTGTGGGCAAAAAGTATCGATAATTTGTTTGTTTTTCAAAAATTCTTTATTTATTCATCCAAATTCGTATCATCCCCCTCAAAGTAGTCCCCCCCGGCTGCAATGCAACTGTGCCAACGCTTTTTCCAATTTTCGAAACATGCCGCATAGTCGTCTGTAGGTATGGCCCGCAGCTCACTCGTCGTTTTTTCTTTTATCTCTTCAATCGTCTCGAAACGGTGTCCACGGAGTGGCCTTTTGAGTTTTGAGAACAGCCAGAAGTCACATGGTGCTAAGTCAGGCGAATACGGTGGTTGTGGAATGATATGAGTTGAGTTTTTGGCGAAATGGTCACGAACTACGAGTGATGT
>NW_017302470.1:0-352 GCF_001594115.1 Trachymyrmex septentrionalis | reverse complement strand
TATAAAGTTATATTACAATGCAAATATATAGCTAATGCGAAAAATGAAAAACAATTTATAATGAAAAAATCTTCTACCTGGAAAAAAATCTACATTATATATTCATAATATTATTTTTTATTAAAAAAACTTATTTTAATTTATGAATGTTGTAATTACAATCTTTAGGTACTTAATATGTATGAATAACCAGGAAAACTTTAACATTTAAATAAATTAATATTAAATAATCACATATTAGAATAAATTAAAATAATTTCTCTGGTATTTCTTCCATGTTACATACATAATTATATATATCATAAATTCAAATAATTACATAATTATATGTATAATGTAAAATATACTATAT
>NW_017302469.1:0-352 GCF_001594115.1 Trachymyrmex septentrionalis | reverse complement strand
CATTGTTTATTATTACACGTAATAATAAACAAGGAGATACTGCAGCTAAATGAACAAAGTTCGTTTATTTCATCTAATAATAAGCATTTATCCATAATTATTCAATATAACCAGACAGTAACCGATTATGCAGCTTTAAGTTTGGTCAGTTTACCTTGATTAAAATTGATTGGCTGAATGCGAAGTATCGTGAAATTTCTCGCGACCTTGAGGATTCGTTTAATCTCCGATTATCGCAGTAAAACCACATTTCTGATACCTATATATTTGTCTGAGCGTAGCACGTTTGTTGCTCACAGTTTCGATTTACCCGCCGTACGTGACAGTTTCAATAAAATTAAAACACATAATT
>NW_017302468.1:0-352 GCF_001594115.1 Trachymyrmex septentrionalis | reverse complement strand
ATATGTTACAACTTTTAGAATGCACTAATCTAGCGAGTGACGCGAGTGAGCGAATTCGCTATAGATGTTAAGAGTAATTACACGACGAAATTAATCGCGTTTCTATTCGACATGCGAACGGAGTATCGAAGGATTGCTCGAAGCATACAATCGACTGAAAACATGAAGGCCCTAATCGAATGTCCCGTGGAACATCGTAGACGTACACTTCGATGTACGAGACTTTCTCTCCCCGTCCGTACTTAGAAAAGAAATAGAAGCGAGCGAATTGCCGCGAGCGTGGGCTCTTGGAAAGTCGCTCATCTGTTTTTCGTTTCATTTGCACATGACAGTATCCGAAAGTAACGACGAA
>NW_017302467.1:0-352 GCF_001594115.1 Trachymyrmex septentrionalis | reverse complement strand
TCCTAAAAAAATTGAGAAAATTTTTGACTAACTATCGTAATAACTTGAAGTTTTTCCTACAAAATTGTTTTTTAATAATATTTAATAATAATTCCTACGATGTTTTGTTCCTGAGTTATTCATTAATAAAATAAAAAGAAGCAATCTGACTTTGATTGCTCATAAAACTCCGTTAAAAATCAATATATAGCAATAAAAAATATAGATTTTTAAAGTTGAAACTTTGCTCTATTGAATAATATAATCGCTAATTTTTTAAAAATATTGTAGAATGTATTAAAAAAGGAAAATCATTATTGTATAATATTGTTTCATTTGCATCAACCTAATACAGAATTTTATGAGCAACTAA
>NW_017302466.1:0-352 GCF_001594115.1 Trachymyrmex septentrionalis | reverse complement strand
GGAGCTGTGGAAATACTTCGTAACCGTCGTTTGTGGCTCCGATTGACAGCGGTCCTAGTCGTTTCTCTGGATGACTTTTGTTTGTGCGCTGCAAGGTGGTGTGCATTTGCGTGCTTGATCTGTGCCGAATCTTTGATGATAGTAACACTTGTGTCGTGGTGTTGCTTGCACTGTCCGGACGTCGCGTGCGGCTTCTGCTGCGAAATCTTGATCGAGACCTTAAGCTGGATTGTTTTGTCAGCTTTTCCACTTAGATTGACAAGATAATAATCATTTGCTTAACTAGTTGTTGGATAGTATCTTGAGAATTTGTTGAAGTCGCCTATGCTGCATGGATGTTCACCGATGAAGG
>NW_017302465.1:0-352 GCF_001594115.1 Trachymyrmex septentrionalis | reverse complement strand
GTTTCTTGTCGAAGAAAAGAACTGTGGAGTCTGGACGTAACACAATACAAACGGGAAAAACATTGATCGGCCGTATTCGGAGAGTCTCGGCGGTCTCCGGCGGAACAGATGTTACCGCGATATTTAACGCACGCTTGCGGGCATATTGTGCCCTTATGTGTGATCAAAAGTCACTGTAATGACATACAGTAATGATACGTGCATCGTTTTATCAACCCTTCCTTTTAGAAGTATCTGAACTTAGGTACAACAACAACCCGACGAATCGGCAGTGGAAGGTAATGTCGATGACGACCTTAAGAGGCCTCTTCTCCGTCGCTGTCGTTTTCGTTTTCGATTTTGGTTTCGGTTT
>NW_017302464.1:0-352 GCF_001594115.1 Trachymyrmex septentrionalis | reverse complement strand
TATATCTTGGCGTTTCGTCTTTTTCCTTCTTTAATGTAAATCGGGCCACCGTAATCTACACCGCACGTGTCAAAGGGTTTTGTCGGTTGAACTCGACAAGATGATAAATCACCCATTTTAGCGTGAGATACTGAAGGTTTAGCCTTACAACAAGTCATGCAAAGTAACTGTTGTTGTGGTCCCTTTGTTTGTCTTATTGACAGATTCCTCATTAGATCTCGCATCGGACTTAACCTCTATAGTGTATTGTGTCTTTTATTACATGATTTGCAAGATAGAGACATACAATCTTCCATTTGGTGGCTGCTAGTACACAAACAATTAAGGCACAATTTGTGCGACTTAGCTAGAT
>NW_017302463.1:0-352 GCF_001594115.1 Trachymyrmex septentrionalis | reverse complement strand
AAAAAAAAACATTGCATTATTTTCCACAGTTTTCGTACTTTACCGTTCTTATTTTTGAATTTGCGTCGCAAGCGAAAAATTGTTTAAAAATATGTATCAAATACAAAAAGGTTTTATATTGAAATTATTATTGGCATGTATTAAAAAAATAATACCTCTACTTATTCAGGCAAACGGATAGAAAATAAAAGCTGCAACATAAACTTTTGCATAACACGATGTCTACAATAAAGCAGTAAGCCTTAAAAATCTAGGAGTTTCTTAAATTAAAAAATATTTTTGGAATATCAAAATTGTGATTAAGCATTTCAGAAATTTTAAAAGTATATATAATATTTTGCTATAAATATTT
>NW_017302462.1:0-351 GCF_001594115.1 Trachymyrmex septentrionalis | reverse complement strand
TCATAATTAATTTTTTATAATAATATGAAAAATTATTTATGAAATATTTACGCAACATTAATTTAATATTTATTTTACATTAATTATTTATTTCATATCGTAATCTCAAAGATATTTATTTAATATTTAGTCGACATTAACTTAGCATTTATATTATAGATATTAATTACGTAGGCACACAAAAGAATTTAATGTTTGATTTTGAAATTAGATCGAATAGATCACAGTAATTTTATGCATTTTGATGCTCTGATATCAAATCTAATGTCATCTAACCGACGGATGAAACATTAAATTTTGTGTACCTGTGTTATTAATTTACAATAATAATTTAGAAAAACATTTATTTAT
>NW_017302461.1:0-351 GCF_001594115.1 Trachymyrmex septentrionalis | reverse complement strand
CGCTATTAAAAAAATGTTTCGAGATAAATATTAAAATGAGAAATAAGACGATTTATTTGATAAATCGATTAAGCACGAAGTAACTATTCTCAATTATGATCAAAATTAAATGTTAAACCAAAACACATAAAGAAAGGGTCCCATTTGTCTACAAAACGATTATCTATAGTTTCACATATACATGTACGTATTTCAAATGAAATAATTTTAAAAATAATAAAAAGTTACATTTTTCTCAAGAAGTTCTTTACAGGTTTTAAGATGCTAGTGGCATGAAATTAAAGTTTATGATTAAATTTGGGGGGTTATTATAATATTTCACATTGATTATGTGTTGAAAAGCCGAAAGTA
>NW_017302460.1:0-351 GCF_001594115.1 Trachymyrmex septentrionalis | reverse complement strand
ATAAATAAAATCAAAGGACAAATATAATATAAATAATAATTTGACTTATAAATAAAAAATAATTCTCTCTTAAATAACTTAACTGCATCTTTAAAAGGTTTAATAAACTCTCTAACCCTAACTTTATTCGGCCCCTTTCGTTCTTGAATATATCATAAATCTTACGCTCTAATAATATTAAAAAAGCCACTCTATCCAATACATATAATTCTAAAATTACTAATCTCACCAAATTTTATATCATATAATCAAAAAATTTTTAAATTTATCACTTATATTCTTATTTCTTTAATAGTATTATATGTATTTTATTAAAATTCTTATATTTTATTAAATTATAAATCTATTGCT
>NW_017302459.1:0-350 GCF_001594115.1 Trachymyrmex septentrionalis | reverse complement strand
AATACTTCTATTTTACAAATAGTATATTTAAACTGTTATAATGTTTGAATCTACAAACGCTCAAACAAGTGCTATTGAATAGAAATTGATGGAATATATTACGTATAATATATTTAATAAGGAAAGTAAGTTTTTAATTCTTTTTTCTTTATGAATTTGAGGTTACGTATTTGAAAATAAAAAATTTGCTAGTTAATTTTTAGATCAAAACTTATGCTGCACATATACAGGGTGTTCTAGAACAAATCTTTGTCTTTAAAATGACGTATTCCTGACATAATTTTAAGACAATTTTTCCTTTGCCAAAATTCTATGCATAGCTTAGTTTTTTAATTATAAACGAAAATTGT
>NW_017302458.1:0-350 GCF_001594115.1 Trachymyrmex septentrionalis | reverse complement strand
GTACAAGTGTCCGCACCAACCGAGTCACAGTTAATACCGAACTATTCTTTTACCCACACTATCTTTTTCTCGCTCATTATATAAGCAACAGGTAAGCGCTCAAAATGAATATATCCATCCAATGAATTTTTAATAGTTTTCCACGTCATCCTTGAGGTACTATTTTTGACGCGTTTTTTTTTAAGTGGTATCCCCAATAGGCCTAGTCTGATAAAAATGAAAAATTGTACGACCAAGTAATTAAACACAAACAAAGTGAAATAAAAAATACTTACACCGATTTTCAGAATTTTTCTTTGCAGGTTTAAATTAAGAATCCTAAGTTGATTACTCATATCAGTAATAAAAGC
>NW_017302457.1:0-350 GCF_001594115.1 Trachymyrmex septentrionalis | reverse complement strand
ACAAAAAAATATCAGACAATTCTTAGGAAAAGTCAACTTTTATCATGAATATGTACCGAAAAATTCGATATTGTTAGACCCATTACATAGATTATTGAGGAAAAATGAAAAGTTTATATGGGCAGAAGATTGTGAAAGGTCTTTTACAAAAATAAAGAAATTGCTATGCTCTCAACCAGTGCTAGAGATATTTGACAAAGATTTGCCCATACGGATTTACACAGACGCATCACTCGAAGGTATAGGAGCAATATTAAAACAGGTGCAGCATAACGAAACAGAGAAGCCAGTAGCATACTTCTTAAAGAAATTAAACGAATCACAAAAAAGGAAAAAAGCGATATATTTAG
>NW_017302456.1:0-350 GCF_001594115.1 Trachymyrmex septentrionalis | reverse complement strand
ATTTAACTGACATAATAATATTATTAATATTACAGTAAAAAATTAAAATTACAATACTAATATAACATAAAAGTATATAATAGATTAGCTTCCTGCAAATTATTTCAATTTCTTCTTTCTGATTTCTATGGCGTATATCTTGGCGCGCAGCGTATATAAATATCGAAGTTACCTTATTGTTTGAATTCCATTTCAATTTATTAGATATTGTATGTATTTAAAAATTATTATACGATATATAAATAGTAAAATAAAATACTCTATAATCGTTTAATGTAAAATTGATGTGATAATTAATAAATAAATGATTATTAAAAGAGGGACATATTAACGTGTTCTCTCTTACCAGC
>NW_017302455.1:0-350 GCF_001594115.1 Trachymyrmex septentrionalis | reverse complement strand
TATATATATATATATATATATATATATATATATATAAACAATAAAATACGACTGCAGAATGATTTCCGTTTTTACAGAAATACGTATCAAAGCGCATGATTAATTATGATCGTGAATATTTTTCAATTTATCGAACGTTAATGGGGAATAATAAAATGAAGAAATAGCCGATCTTAATTTATAAAGATCTCAGTGCGCTTAATAATCGATTAGTTTCGAACGAGTGACATATTCACGTCTTCCGGGACCTGTCGAAGTTCCACTTTATTTCACTCGTGCCGCATCGGAACGAAGTGCTTCAGGGTCTCTCGCTGTTACCATCGGTTCGCTCCATCCCTTCCTCCCTCTCT
>NW_017302454.1:0-350 GCF_001594115.1 Trachymyrmex septentrionalis | reverse complement strand
TATACAAGCACTTAAGATCCAGCTAGACCGTTAAAGGCATTTATTTCTCATAGATTGATTTACATATGTTGCTGCTGAAAAACAGTCATGGAGAATCGATAATTTGTAAAGGTTTGCTTACAGATTAGATTGTTGATCTATTCTTCTTCACATGGCTGTATTTCGGAGACATGACGGCAGAAAACTATTCATAGTGACTAATTCACATGTCTCACCTTCCAGACAAATTAAGTCGCGACATGCGATTTAATTTGTGCACTTGCATGTTCGACAGCCGACTTCATTGACCTATCGAGAACGTTAATTCTTTCAGTAACAGCATTTGAAAAGATTTTCATGAGATCGCACAC
>NW_017302453.1:0-349 GCF_001594115.1 Trachymyrmex septentrionalis | reverse complement strand
AAAGAGAGATTATATAGATAATAAATTTTAAAGTATTTTGATTATATGATGTTAAATGTAGTAAGTTTGGTTATTTTGGAGTTGTATGTGTTAGTAAGAGTAGCTTTTTTGACATTATTGGAACGTAAGATTTTGGATTATGTACAGGAACGAAAGGGTCCAAATAAGGTTGGATTAGTGGGATTATTGCAACCTTTTAGGGATGCTATTAAATTATTTTATTTATTAGAAAAGAAGTGTTTGTTATTTATAAGACAAATTATTATTTATATTATATTTGTCCTGTTGTTTTATTTATGTTAATAATGAGAAATTGAATATTATATGGTTATATTACTAATTATTATTG
>NW_017302452.1:0-349 GCF_001594115.1 Trachymyrmex septentrionalis | reverse complement strand
TTTAGAAAATAACAATTTTAGAAATAATCTGTATTTATTTTTAGAAGATTTAAATTCTACATTATTACATTTTCAAAAATTTACAAAAAATAGTAATAAAATTTTTAAAAAAAGGAAAATTTACGGCAACTGCATAAAAAAAGATGTTGAATATATTCTTCTTAATCAAAAATGGATATGAAATAAATGTAATTAGAATAAAAGTATTTCACGCAAGACACAAATAAGATAGACTAAAAGTAATTAAAACTGTCAACTAGATTATAGTAAAGAAAAAACTTGACTGAGGTCCCAGATTCAAACAACAAAGTGACTATTAAATAATGCATGTGTTATATAAATTATATTG
>NW_017302451.1:0-349 GCF_001594115.1 Trachymyrmex septentrionalis | reverse complement strand
CTGTGCATATGACATAGAATATATTAACCTAAATCCAAAGTACAAGAATATTCGAAATTGAACGAGATTTAATCGTATGACCATAAGCCAAGAACGAATAAGAGAATCCAATTGAGATGAAAATATTTAGACTCGCTACAGATCTTCATTCTACGAGGAACTTGCGAAAATCAGTGATAGTTTGCGCACCCTTTCCTTCGAATGAATACTTTATAATTTCCATTATCTTATAAATTACATTTTAAATTATCTAACGTAATTTAAAGTAGCAAAAAATAGTTCTATCATCAAAACTATACCGTTGGAAAAAATGTGTTGAATTTAACATAAATCGCATGTCCCAAACGGT
>NW_017302450.1:0-349 GCF_001594115.1 Trachymyrmex septentrionalis | reverse complement strand
TTAAAAAATAAAACTTTAAATAAGTAAAAAATATAGACAATATTTTCCTGTTTGTAGAAACCATTTTATATCGCCTTTACAAAAGTAATGGAAGATAGCTTTGATAAAAACTAATAATTTTACATAGTGTGGTCTAAACTATACTATTATATATGATTCTAAGCGGAACAAAACTGCATAAAAAACATTATTTAAAAACATTTTAAACAATTTATCAATGTTTTTATACATTTCTTTTTATAATTGACAAAGTTAGATATTACGAATATATTTAATCAATTTTTTGTTTCAAATGTGATTGTGCCGATAATTGTCGGACTTTCAACACAATCATTATGAAACGTTTAAT
>NW_017302449.1:0-349 GCF_001594115.1 Trachymyrmex septentrionalis | reverse complement strand
AAAATCTAAACTTGCAGAGACTATAAAAAGTAAAGAAGCTGAATATGGTTTTACCTTTCTTGAGACGCTATTAGAACGATACGAAATGAGTAAAACGGACGCTGGTTATTTAATATGTAATATAAAAGATTGTAATATAACAGTTGCATTACTTGAAAATAAGTTATACCACATACGAAATCATTGGGAAGTACACCACGGGCCGAAAAATAAGATGTACAATGAAATAAAAAATGATCGAGCTATACTAAATATCTTTGAAAATTACAAAATAACGGATGGAACTCTAGCAACCTGTTGTCAATATTCTGAATGTGAATATTCAGAAAATTTGGAAAAAGACACTCAA
>NW_017302448.1:0-348 GCF_001594115.1 Trachymyrmex septentrionalis | reverse complement strand
ATTTAAATGTGTGCATATAAAAAAATTTGAAAAAACAATGAATAATTAATTATATAATATATAATTCAACAATTTTATGCATAAAATCAAAGAAAGGGAAGTAAGTAATGCTGTTTCCTTTATCGTTGCTTTTTATAATAACGCTTTGATAACGACACAACATTTTTTTATATAATAACGATAACTAATTAAAAACGAAGATTGGGAACAAGCCATTTTTTAAAAGTAACTTGATACCATCACGTTATTGAAAAAAAGTAATTCATTATTTGTAACGGATTAAGGTAACGAGTAAAAGTAACAAGTCAACGTGTTATAAATAATGAGTTACTTTTTTTAATTAATAAT
>NW_017302447.1:0-348 GCF_001594115.1 Trachymyrmex septentrionalis | reverse complement strand
TTTTTTTTTAAGTCCTACACTATTTTCATCTTTATTTTCTCTATCGTTACATAAAAATATAAAATGTAGGTTCTTACGTTGTTAGATTAATATACGTCTAATTAAATCGGGCTGAAATTAATATAAGCAACCTTGATGATAAATTACTCTTTGAAAGAATCTACCGTAAGAGGAAAAAGATTTGTAAAGCTTACAAGTTGCGCGTGCTTCCGAGTGACACTCATGTTATTAATCGAATGTATTAATTACTATTCGATGCATTGAGTATGAATAAAGTATCGTCTCAAATCCGCGATGACTGTCATTGTAAACAAATTAAATCATAAAACGCATAAATATTCTAATATA
>NW_017302446.1:0-348 GCF_001594115.1 Trachymyrmex septentrionalis | reverse complement strand
ATATATATATATATATATATTTCTATTATACAATATTAAATGAAGCAATTGTATTACTAAATATAATAACATTATTTCCTAAAAAATAAGAAAAGAAGTAATCGATATTGTAAACACAATAATTAATTGAGTAGATAGGAAAAAAAAACGAGCAAAGGAAAGATTTTCATGTAAATTAGTATATCATCTCAGATTTATTTACAATTAACTAGTTATTCGATGTTATAAAAACCATAGAACGTTTCGACTATACTAAGTCTTCATCAGGCTGACGACAATAACATGAATTTAAATTAAAACATAATGTTTAAACGTTGGACGAAACATCGCAGTTAAGTATAATAATTT
>NW_017302445.1:0-348 GCF_001594115.1 Trachymyrmex septentrionalis | reverse complement strand
CAAAACCAGGAAAAAATCAGAAGAATTATCTTTATATAGACCAATAAGTCAACTTTCTGTTAAAGGTCTTTGAAATCTCATGCTGAATCAAGCTGCATTAGTAACAAAATTATTTCAGAACATCAATTTGGTTTTAGAGAGCAACAATCGAACAGATGCACAGAGTCGTAAGAAAAATTAATAATACTCTGGAGAATGGAGAATATTGCTTAGCGATGTTCCTGGATATTACTCAAGCATTTGACAAAATATAGCACCCAGAGTTACTCTACAAAATAAAAAAAACAGTTATCGCATAACTATTATCTCTTACTTAAATCATATCTAGCAGACAGATATTTTATAATA
>NW_017302444.1:0-348 GCF_001594115.1 Trachymyrmex septentrionalis | reverse complement strand
CGATTTGTTGAGTTTATTGAAATAAATTAGTTTTGTATTTCACATATCTTATTTGAACTAATTTATATAATTATAAGAAAATTTTAAGAAAACTGTGCCAAGGAAATTTCTTTCATTATTGATATATTCTTAATCAACAACAAAAGGTATGAATATTGATTTTAAACAATGAAAAATCATTTTTCTAGATTTTTTTATAATTTACTCAAACATATGCATGTTTTATTAATACTCTAATTTATGTATACGTAATATAATGTGAAAAAAAGTTTATTAATTATTGGGAATTAATATATTTGTAGAACATAGTTAAGTTTTCGATGCAAATTGTGTATTTTGATGAAATAA
>NW_017302443.1:0-348 GCF_001594115.1 Trachymyrmex septentrionalis | reverse complement strand
TGTACTCCGAATAAAGACTTTGGGTCCTCGGATCGATCACGCAGGAACGTGAGGAGAGGACGATCTGAATGATAATGCTCAAAGAATGTGCCGGAAATGAATGAACGACTTCAAAATATATAGACACGAAGCCGTTACAAGTGCATTGAAGAAAAATGATTTAAAGTTCATTAAAATTTGTGCAAATTTTAATAAACTTTAAATCTGACTTGGATAACATTTAATTTTTACTGCAGATTACAGGAAATAGAATCTTTTATTTTTAAATAAACTATTTAATTCTATTATATAGTAATTTTATGCGTAGTGCATTTTGATATATATTTTAATATTTATGTGTTGTATGTT
>NW_017302442.1:0-348 GCF_001594115.1 Trachymyrmex septentrionalis | reverse complement strand
ACATCGAAACAGGACATCAAATATTATTTGATAAAACGACCACAATAGCCAACATTACTTCATACTTTCCAGGAAAATATACAGAAGCCATAGAGCTACAAAAACGTCTTAACAATCTAAGTAGAAATAATGGCTACAACATAAATAAAATATGGAAAGCCATTCTTCCGGTTATTGAAGACTAATAAATCCCTCTCCTCTCTCTCCCCCTCACTCACAATTCTTTTCTTTTCCCCCACCATTCCAACAAGTAGCGTAATAATAGGTCAGTATCAGGTGCTCCTCGCCCTGATAATGTGGATGCAAGGTTCACGAAACGTTGGCATTTCAAGAACGGATCTGGACACG
>NW_017302441.1:0-348 GCF_001594115.1 Trachymyrmex septentrionalis | reverse complement strand
TCTCTCTCTCACCGAATGCCATGGTGTGGCAGGAGCGGTAAGCGGCACTGGTAAAGTAATCTCGGCGGGGCAGAATACTCTCTGTCCTGAAAGATTTCCGTCAGTGCAGAGGTCTACAGGAAACTGATTGGTCGCTGTTGAGAATCCTCGACAGTAACAAAATGCGTTTTACTACCTTTGTTTGTTATTGGATCGGTTCGGAGAGGATCGGATCGAGACCGGGATGGATGGAATCTTGTTAATATCTATTTCGCGTTTATATACTAATTGTTGCTTCCGCTCGTATTGTTCCGGCGGTGTTCGGTAATTCCCGTCGATTGCAATTGTTACGTCCAAACTCCGGAAAAG
>NW_017302440.1:0-348 GCF_001594115.1 Trachymyrmex septentrionalis | reverse complement strand
TATTTTGAAAATACATAAAAGAAATACTAATTTTCTATTAATTTTTTCATAAAATTACCTTATATATATAAATTATTTATATACCTATTTTCAATTAATCATTTAACTTATTTAATATCTTATATTAAATTTATTATATTTATTAAATAAATAAATTTATCATAATATCATATCTATAATATTTTAATTTTTATATAAATTAATATTCACTAAAATACAAATATATTTTATAATAAACTTTTAAAACAACTTATTATTATCAATTATTATTAATTAATTATTAATACAATAATATATATATAAATTTATATATTATAATAAAAATTAAATAATTTAAAATAAAAGGCA
>NW_017302439.1:0-348 GCF_001594115.1 Trachymyrmex septentrionalis | reverse complement strand
ATGTAGTAGTATATAATGATATATCAATGACATATAAATCGTCTGTACGTAAGTGCTATTTATGAATATTTACTTACAATATGAATATTTATTTACAATCCCCTTAAAACTATACGGTGGAAAAAAATTTTAATTCGAATGAGTGTTATAATCGAATAAATGTTGAAGCAGAGAATTAAGGACATTTAGTACATTTACTTTCAAAATAACGAAATTTTGAAAAAATTATAAATTATTTTAAATCACGTTTAAAAATAATGCGACAAAGGTGACGGTTTACTGTCTGGATCATAAGATATTTTAATAAATAGTAGTATTTTTTAAATCTGTGTTCTAATAAAAATATAT
>NW_017302438.1:0-348 GCF_001594115.1 Trachymyrmex septentrionalis | reverse complement strand
AAAATACGTACATGGGCCTTGAATTTTATCGGATGATAATCGATTTAGTCGTTTTCAATTTATTTTTAAATTAAAGTTTTGTCTTTATATTGTAATGTTTATATTAAGAAATTTAATTTAGTTTTATAATATTTGAAACTTTTAAAATCAAAACGTTGATGATTAAAAAATTCGTTTTATTTAGATTTATTTTTAATCTTAATATTTATATTTTTTGAATAAACGCGACATTTTTTGTAATATTAATAGAATTATTATTATTTTTATTGATAATTATTCATTTTAATATCTAGTCAATTTTATTAATATTATGGCCTCTTCGCGACGCGTTCGTGTTTCGCGCATCAT
>NW_017302437.1:0-348 GCF_001594115.1 Trachymyrmex septentrionalis | reverse complement strand
ATAATTATATTATATAATATTTGTCTTTTTAAAATAAAACTATTGTATACAATATAGAAATATTAATAACTTACACTTTTTACTATCTGACTGTATATAGTACATAGTGCATAATAGAAGCAAGGAGCGAGCAATTTACTAACTTAATTAAATAATCTGCTATCACTTGCTTAATGCTAATTCAGTAAAATATTTCTTGCAGTTTACAACATTATTAACGTCAAAATGTACTTCAGAACACATTCTCAAAGTTTTTTCCACTTCATTTTTTTTTATGTGCTTCGCGATCAAATATAATTCATTTTGGATTAACGCCGATACCGTAAGAACGTTATCAATCAAATATTA
>NW_017302436.1:0-348 GCF_001594115.1 Trachymyrmex septentrionalis | reverse complement strand
TGAATTCCGTTATGTTAATTTTCTTTGCGTTTAATTTTTTTCGTAAGGTGTTTTTTATCTTTATATCAACCAGAATTTTTCCTAGAGATATGATACACTTGCGATCTAATCATACGTGAATATCGTCGAGTTCTATATCAAAACTCACCCGAACTGCAGATATAATGAATATGCGTAATTTTAGCGTTTATCACTTTGTACTATGGTATTTTTTTTTCTCTGATATGTCTAACGTCTGAAGAGGGGGAGAAAACGCAGACAAAAGGACAGACATTGTGTATCGCGTAATGTATGCGTTGATGCGGATCGACACGGACTGAGAGAAGACGAACAGTCGGTATCACAAAG
>NW_017302435.1:0-348 GCF_001594115.1 Trachymyrmex septentrionalis | reverse complement strand
CATAACATGATACTATTGCGCACAACCTATATTGCACACATAATATTATTGCCCACAGATCGATTGCCTACATATATTATTATAGCTTGATTGCTTACATGCACTTTTGCAGCCAAATAAAAATTTTAGAACCGAAGTCACGTTTTGCCGACATGTATTATTATCTACAAATCGATTACCTACAAGCATTTTGGCGTACACACAAATATCAAATTAAGATTAATCTACGTAAGAAAATATAATAATTTGTATTTTTAAAGCAGGAAATTTGTATGTCAAAGCAGAGAATTTGTGTTTCTAAAGCAGAAAATTTGTATTTTTTTTTTAATTTATGTTCAGAAATTATGC
>NW_017302434.1:0-347 GCF_001594115.1 Trachymyrmex septentrionalis | reverse complement strand
ACAACAAAAATTTGGGTACTAATAATCCCAATGGGAGAATGGCATGTTTCGCAATTTCACGACTCTACATAGTGGCCATTAAACTGGCCACTTTCCACGACGCGAGCTTTTCCACGCGTGATCCATCCGAAGTTACGAACCTAGATCAGCAGCTTTATAACAGCGACGGCGACGCTCGTTTCATCCTCGATGTTCTGTTTCTTCCGTTATTCTTCTCGACAATCTTCTTTAAGGCAGCGATTCTCGAAAATCCTTTCGTTAGTGGCGACCTTGCACGTCCTTCACAAATTGTCAGCTACAGCACGAGTGAGACCCGGGAGCTTTTTGCGGATTTACGCAGGCGTTCC
>NW_017302433.1:0-347 GCF_001594115.1 Trachymyrmex septentrionalis | reverse complement strand
TATTTATAGTTATATATTTTTAAATATGTATTAAATGTCATTTATGTTATTAAATATATCTTTTGTATAATATTATTAAATTTTACACTATATCAGTAAAATTCAATTTCTCTTGTTTCATTCTCTGCCGAATTTGCGATCCAATCATATTCTGCCTTACCAGTAACGCGTGCTTTTGCCCATAAGCAGATAGGCAACCCGATTTACTGATGTGTAGGTTGCGGAGGTACACTGTTATATTACACATATTTATACACAAGAAGATATGCACAACAGTACTGGCAGACAAGATATAATTAAAGATCAATCTGTAGAAATGTTGGTAACATTTGAATAATTAGCTTATT
>NW_017302432.1:0-347 GCF_001594115.1 Trachymyrmex septentrionalis | reverse complement strand
TTTTATTATTTATATACTTATTTAGTATTAAATATGTGAGACTCGTTGTTATTAAAGAGTTCTCAAGTTAACAAATTACATTTTACCGTACAGAATACATGATTCTTAAGTATTTTTGAATTCCATATTTCTAAATTTTTTAGGGCATGACAGTAAAATCCAAATTTTTTAACAATTATTCTTCATTATCAAGACTAAGTTAAAAATTAACGAAATTCTTCGGTTGCTAGAATTTTCTGGATGAAGTTTGTATAAAAGATATGTTTCTTTGAAATTTTAACATATCTTTCAAAATTTTTCAGCATTAACTAAATATTACATTAACAATTATTAATATTTAAATCAGA
>NW_017302431.1:0-347 GCF_001594115.1 Trachymyrmex septentrionalis | reverse complement strand
AGTCATATACTCAAGAAGTACGAGGAAACAAAGAGTGAGATGCAGAAAAATTCATAGGGATAGAAGGTAAAGGGTTAGAGATAATGAAGAGGATAGGTAAGGCAAGAAAGGAAGTAGAAAAGAACGAAAAAGCAAACAAGAGTGAGGACTTATCCCAGATTGTTACACTGAGTAGATTAGAAAGCAAAGTATTGTCTAAATAGAATTTTCAGGGCAGTTCCAAGCGATGTTTTTTAGACAGATAGTAATGCCATAATTATATTAATATAGGTATAATGATGAGATTTGTTACACATACAGAGCAATTCCAAGCAATATTTATATACAATCATAGAGTACCAAAAGAC
>NW_017302430.1:0-347 GCF_001594115.1 Trachymyrmex septentrionalis | reverse complement strand
GCAATGTACAGTGAGATCCATAAGTAGTCCAACGCGGAATGCTAATGGCGTTGAGATACGGAAGTCGTTGGTGGTAATCGGATCAGCAAGAAGTTCGCTAGGAATTTCGTCATCCCACAACATCCAGCAACAAATTTATTTTTCAAATATTTTAATACATTTTAAATTGTTATTACAGTTCGTTTTTATATTATAGTTTCCGTTAATAGGTGAAAATGGCTCACTGAAATGAATTAGGTTGTGAAAAATATTTTTTGTAATTACAATATCATATTGTCTCTGAGGAAAAATGAACCGAAACATGTAAACGGATTAATTATTATTAAAGTTGTTTTGTTAACCGTATT
>NW_017302429.1:0-347 GCF_001594115.1 Trachymyrmex septentrionalis | reverse complement strand
TATATGTTTATATGTTTATATGTTTATATGTTTATATAAATGTTATTATATGTTTATATAATTTATATGTTTATATGTTTATATGTTTATATGTTTATATGTATATACTTTATATTAGTACTTTATATGCAATTCGATTCTCATCATATGAGTGACGAATACTGATGATATTATTATGACTTCTGTTATTTCTATTTGAAGTAAAAGCTAGATTGGAATGACGGAAAACGGCAAATGTCGAGTAAACTTAATTTTTATAATATTATTACCCGCGTTTTGCTTTGAGAATACTTTTATTTCTGCTGAAAAATTTAATCTACTGATAGTACGTTACCTTAAAAAAAAAA
>NW_017302428.1:0-347 GCF_001594115.1 Trachymyrmex septentrionalis | reverse complement strand
AACAAGAATGTGTCGAACCCTCCGCAATCGTTAAATACATATATGTGCGAAAGATTCCTGCTCCCCTCCCTCCTGATCAGACACCAAACATAATCAATTTTAAATGTCGCTCGTAAACAGACGGCTCAAAGACAAAACAAAAATGACAGTTCTTAAGCCATGTTACTAGCATCACATCCGTGTCATTACCTTTAAAATAATGTTTCGTTTAGAAAATACAAAGGAGATATAATTTAATCGTCGACACGACTTATCCAACTCCACCCTATTGTCCTATTATTTTAACAAACATTTTCCACACAGCTTCAATATAGCTTCTTACAGAATGAAACAAAAAAAGATATTTT
>NW_017302427.1:0-346 GCF_001594115.1 Trachymyrmex septentrionalis | reverse complement strand
AGTTTATGTTATATTATTTGCAAAGTTATATCACATATAAATAATTACGTAAAATATGCTAAATGATAAAAATAGAAAAATGTAAATAAAGATATTTCTTCAAAATTCTTATTACATAAAAAAATCCAGTGAATTGCACACTAAACTACATAATAAATTATTTTCAAAATTTAATTTAAAGTAAAAATTGAAAAAAATATACTAATAAAATAAATAACAAATCTTTATTACTAATAATACTGACAAGATAGTTTAATTTATTTATAAATCGTATAGTCATTTATAATAAACTTCTGTTTGTAACATTATTAATTCTTTAATAATAAATTTTAATTATTAACATACA
>NW_017302426.1:0-346 GCF_001594115.1 Trachymyrmex septentrionalis | reverse complement strand
GAGAGAGAGAGAGAGAGAGAGAGAGAGAGAGAGAGAGAATGAGATGTAGCCATATAAGTAGTACGTTCATATCTTAGTAGTTTTCTTTTACTTCAGAGATTTGAATTATAAAAATTACATAAATTTAATAATATAATTGATACAAAGTACTAAGTAGACATTGTGTTACATATCGTAATATGTTATTAATACTTTTCTTATAAATTATAATGATATTATGAAAATATTAATAACATATTACCATCTGCAACATAATACAAATAAACTGGAAATTCAAAGGATATAATATACAATTAATAGTAATTTTCGCGATCATGTAAATTGAAAATATCAAAATTTGAAATGT
>NW_017302425.1:0-346 GCF_001594115.1 Trachymyrmex septentrionalis | reverse complement strand
AATATTTTTATACATTTCGCTTTGTTTCAAAACCTGTCGCTCTATTACAAAATATTACAGGCGAGCGTCGCAGAAGAACAACAAGGACAGTAATTAGGAATGGCCACTCTACGCCCAAGTATCGGCGAGAGATCCCACGACGGATCTATCGTGGAGATCTACCTTGAGAGGACGGAATCAAAGTCGAAAGTGCCTGACTACTAGAATACAGCCACTGAGATGCGAGTTTTTCCCGCATGATGAAGACCCGGGAAAGTCTTCTTAGGTCGAAGAGAATCCTACTGTCAAGTTGAATTCCCTGCGCAAAAACAGATATGTAGGATATGTGGATGATACGGCTCGCGCT
>NW_017302424.1:0-346 GCF_001594115.1 Trachymyrmex septentrionalis | reverse complement strand
CTCTCTCTTATATTTTTTAATAAACGTTTTTTTCTTTCGTTCGTTACTGATGGTACTTTTTTCAAATCGTCAGTTACACAATCCAAAAGCCGATTCACCATTTGCTGCTTACTATCTCTGGAGGAAGATATCAAAAATTGTGTTCTCAATTTTGCATATTACCAGCATTGACGTTTTTCCTTATTTTTAATGTCGTGAATATCATACACATCTAAACGAATCAACTAATGTCCAGTTTGTCCTTCCGGAGTTCCCACGGTGTGCAGATGACCATTTTCCAATTTTGTAATATATTGGGATATTCTATCGGTTATCTACTTCGAGGTTGAAGCAAAAAGCGCGTCCA
>NW_017302423.1:0-346 GCF_001594115.1 Trachymyrmex septentrionalis | reverse complement strand
GCGT
Organism: Trachymyrmex septentrionalis; assembly: GCF_001594115.1. Lineage (NCBI taxonomy): Eukaryota > Metazoa > Arthropoda > Insecta > Hymenoptera > Formicidae > Trachymyrmex > Trachymyrmex septentrionalis. The sequence goes on along the minus strand of NW_017302423.1, from coordinate 342 downwards.
GGTATCCGATGATTAAAATATTTGAATATATGTCGACTATAGTGCCATTTTCAGTCGAGGAAGTTAAGTATATCGATATTAAGGTAATGACCAACAAATACTATTTAACAAATGTATTGTCTTCTTATATTGTCAACTATTCGTCAATTTCAAATTGTAATATATTTCCAAATGAAAAGATTCAATTACGATTCTTGTTACTTTATTTTGAAATAAAGTGAGATAATGAAAAATAATATATATGTAAGAACGAAGTATTTGTGTCGCAGTTTTAGATATATTTTAAAGAATAAACATCTCGTTGTGTGTGTGTGTGTGTGTGTGTGTGTGTGTGTGTGTGTG
>NW_017302422.1:0-346 GCF_001594115.1 Trachymyrmex septentrionalis | reverse complement strand
CGGTATTTGCTTCTGTGCGGATACCTGCGAGACAAGAGTCCTTCCACACTCCATCCTGTCTACTCCCTTTTCTCTTTAAATCCATTTTCCTGAGCTTAGACGTAACAATTGAATAGTTGCAAAAAGCACGTTTTAAAACACTTATAAAACAAAAGATATTAATTGTATGAAAAAAAATTGGTATAAAAAATATAGGTATTCGAAATAACTACAAAATGAGACGTGGAACATTAAAATCGGTCTATTAGTTCAGTAGAAAAAAAAATACCTATTGATGAAAAAACCCTTTTTTTCACTCTCTCTCTATTCATTGAGATTTAAACGCAAAGCTTTGAAATTCTCGTAA
>NW_017302421.1:0-345 GCF_001594115.1 Trachymyrmex septentrionalis | reverse complement strand
AAAATTAATAGAAAATTAGTATTTCTTTTATGTATTTTCAAAATACACACTTATTCAAGATCATTAATTAGTTAATTATTTAATAGTAGGGTGAGTTTAAAAATTAAAGTATAAATTATTATTTATAAATAATAGATTTTCATATTTTAAAGTTAAATATTAGAGTAATAAAAAATATAAAATATAATATTGTAAGAGCTTGACTAATTAGAATGTAGGGAGTTTCAATTAGTTGAGCTCCTGATCAAGTTAATAAAATAAAAATATTAATAAATATTCAAAAAGTAAATTGATTAGAAATAATATATGATGAGGAGTTAAAATATTTAGATTTAATAAATGGGA
>NW_017302420.1:0-345 GCF_001594115.1 Trachymyrmex septentrionalis | reverse complement strand
TAATATTATACAAATCAAATAAAATATGTGGTTTGCAGAAATAAAAAAAGTTTAAACGCAAATGTTCATTCAGTTCCGAAATAGTCAATTCGATCGTTAATAAATGTACTCGTTTTGTACATAATATGTAAATTAATCTTGTCCAAAAGAAGGTCAAAAATTTTATTAAAATATAAATTGTCATCTGAATTGAATAATTTTATATATTCCGCCGAATCAGAGTCGGAAAGATTCTCCGTTATATGGTCCAATGAAATTGAAGCGTTTGGTGTCAATCTGTTGAGATAGAGGTAATGATAAAAATTTAATAAAATATTTAGCATTTAACGTTATAATTATATTACA
>NW_017302419.1:0-345 GCF_001594115.1 Trachymyrmex septentrionalis | reverse complement strand
ATCGTCCTGTTCCATGAGATAATTTTCGATATCCGCGTTGTTGAGCACTTTTTGTGTATTTTTTTTCGCAGTATCGTCCTCTCGATCGGAAAGCTTGGAAAGTGCGTACAAACGATGTTGTTGGAATGATTGTTCCTTTTATACTGATCGTTTAAAACTATTATAGTATTTATTATATATGTTCTTCCATCCTTTTCTCCTCCTCCTCCTCCTCCTTCTTCGTCTTAGTTCTTGTTGTGTTTTGTCAATATGTATTGCTCGATCGAATTAGTCGACCTAAGATATCCTGCATTTGTTACAATAATCCGTCTCTCGAACATTCGACGTTGAGTACGTTTATATTAA
>NW_017302418.1:0-345 GCF_001594115.1 Trachymyrmex septentrionalis | reverse complement strand
AGTTAAAAATTGGAACTGCTAATTGAGTAACATCATTAAACGTAATATAGAAAGAATGATTTTGCTGAAACGTCTAACAAGTTAACTAGATACAGATCTAAAAATAATTTTGTCGATTGAAATAATTATGCAGAACGTTCAAATTTATTGCTAGAATGTCAAAACTGTTTATAGCATTGCTTGTCATATTTGAGGTTCCTACACAATTACTTTGATAGTCTAACAAAATTATTTTTAGATCAGTATTTAGCTAAATATTTAAATACTTCTGCACAAAATCTTTTCATGCAACATTTTATTTTTTGGATAGTTTGTCAGTTCAAAATCTATACTTTAATTCGAATT
>NW_017302417.1:0-344 GCF_001594115.1 Trachymyrmex septentrionalis | reverse complement strand
ATCATTGCTCTGTTTCGAAACATTTCGAATATTATTCGAAACTGTATACTCTTAATAGATCTTGATAAGTCTTAACATTTGATAATTCTCGATTTCTTTGATTAAAAAAACATTTATTTGAATTAAAGAAATTTGAGCGTTGCTATGCAGTTAAAGAAAAGTTTCTTTGATTTGAAGGTCATTTCTTGAAATCAAATAAATTTTTCTTTGGTTTGAACCTAAAAATTCTTTGAAATTAAGTAAATTTTTTATTTTGTCAAATATATTTTGACTTTAATTACAAAAAATTAACTAAAAAAACAATTTTTTAATTGTTTAAATTTATTAAAACATTCAAGACTTTT
>NW_017302416.1:0-344 GCF_001594115.1 Trachymyrmex septentrionalis | reverse complement strand
ATATATATATATATATATATATATATATATATATATATATACACAAATATAGAAATTTCAGAATATTTGAAATGAGAATCTTGCATTTCATACAAATTTAATTTTTACAATTGATGATGCTCCAAATAGCAAGTTTTTCATGTTTTTGTGATTTTCTTGACGATAAAATGTCAAAAACATTATATTGACATTAATATGATGACAAATGCAGTAGAACCCGGATTATACGATCATATTTTTTGAATCCGCAGATTATCTGATTTCGTTATCGTGTTCTCTATAAATATTATAATAAAAATCTGGCCAAAGCAGATCGGTCTTTTGATTGATCGTCTCTTCCATTC
>NW_017302415.1:0-344 GCF_001594115.1 Trachymyrmex septentrionalis | reverse complement strand
TGGGAACAATTCCATGAACTGTTAAACAAAAGCATAAAAGTAGATAATAAAATAGACACTAAAAATGACTTAGAAAGGCAAGTACAAAAATTAACAAATATTATACAAAACTGTATCAAAAGTACAATATCCTACAAAAAATCGAACGATGTACAACATGAACTTCCATCGCACATAACAAATATTATCGTGGAAAGAAATAAAATCAGAAAAAAGTGGCAACAAACAAGGATAAAAGAATTTAAAGAATCATTAAAAGCTAAGACTCAGGAAATAAAGACTGAAATCTACAAGTATAGAAATGAAATGTGGGAAAAGAAACTTGAAAGACTTAATCCAAAAGA
>NW_017302414.1:0-344 GCF_001594115.1 Trachymyrmex septentrionalis | reverse complement strand
TCTCTCTCTTTCACTCTTCGTCATATCATCATCAACATACACTCTCGTTCCTTTCAACCTACTCTTTTTATCCATGATCATTCTCTTATCATCCATACTTCTCAATTTCGCCACTATCAGGCATTCATTTTCTTTCACTCTTACTTTATACACCTCATTCAACTGTATCGCTTTCTCCCTCACTCCTAGTTTCTCAAACACTCCATCCACTGCCTCTCTTACATTTTCCCCTTTAATTTCAGCCCCCCTTATTACAATATTTAATCTTCTCTCTCTTCTTTCTTGATCTGTTCTTTTCTTCTCCATCTCCTGTACCTTTTTTCTCATTTCTTCCAGTTCACGCT
>NW_017302413.1:0-343 GCF_001594115.1 Trachymyrmex septentrionalis | reverse complement strand
CTAAATTTTTGATATTTTAAACAATTCAATGTGAATTATATATATATATGTATACCTATATATGTAGGGTATAGCGGGGTAATTTGAATAATTTTAAACATTTTAAACAATTTATCAAAAAATAATAATTTTTTATTGTTACTTTGAATACTCGTATATAACAGGAAACTCACTTACTCAAAGTATAAAAAATTAATCTTCAAATTAATCTTGAAACGTAATGCCATCCGTTTCCCTCTACAATTTTATTGAAGCTCAATTTTGAGAGACAATTTGAATATCTTAAAGGGTAATTCAAATAACATTAAAAATGAACATTAAAATTCAACAAAAATCAAATTTT
>NW_017302412.1:0-343 GCF_001594115.1 Trachymyrmex septentrionalis | reverse complement strand
TCATAACATATATTATATTATTATCATTATTATTATTACGTACCAATCGCAGAAATATTTCTTATATTCTTTTTGGTAAGTTGTGAGTTGATTAATCGAGATAGATTCTTGATGAGCGCAAAATGTTCCGCGTTGTCATCCTCCACGTACAAGAGATTTACGTGCTTGTTCCTCTTTCGGCAAGTCGTATCGACACAATCCCCTTCTCATTGATGTAGACGGAAATGTCATTCAAAGTTTCAAATTTCTTAATTTGACTCAATTGTTAGAAATTCGATTTTAAGATTTAAATAGAAATTGGAGCAATGATACTGCATCAGTCGCTCGGACAGATTCGTTTTGC
>NW_017302411.1:0-343 GCF_001594115.1 Trachymyrmex septentrionalis | reverse complement strand
CTTTTTTAATACAAAAAGTTCTAGTTTTTAGAAAAGTTCCAGTTTTTGGAAATTTAGAACTTTTTTAGTTTATTACAAAAATTAAAAGTTCCCGTTTTTAGTATTCTATTTATTATAAAAAATGGAACTTTTTAATTTTTTAGATTAATTATTTATTGATAAAAATCGTAATTTACCGATAATTTACCAAGAGACCACGATTTTTATCAGATAGGACAAGAACCATAATTTAATCTTTTTAATTTATTTTTTATATTGGTAAGCGATTAAATTATTACCCTTTTTTAACAATTACCCTTTTTTAATACAAAAAGTTCTAGTTTTTAGAAAAGTTCCAGTTTTT
>NW_017302410.1:0-342 GCF_001594115.1 Trachymyrmex septentrionalis | reverse complement strand
GGTTTCCCGAAATTTATCTCCCACTCTTTGAAAATAATCTTAAGTCCCACTCCTAATATTTCTTCTTCCTTCCTTCGTTTACCCTTCCTCTCCTTTCTTAATATAAATAGACCACGTTTTGATGGCTTTTGTCATTGTCAAGAGTAAAATTCATTAACTTACAAAAACTTGCTACATACATATTATTGCTGTACCGATGAGCCTTTGTGCCCTAAAATGCGTTGTAAGTTGGTTCTTTTTCACAATTGCAAATTAATTTATTGATTTTTGTTGTTGCAAACTTTTATCGTTAATGATTATGTTTTTTATAAAAAGAATAAAGGAAATATAAAATTATTTTAA
>NW_017302409.1:0-342 GCF_001594115.1 Trachymyrmex septentrionalis | reverse complement strand
TTACAATTGTTAACAACTGTATTATTACAACATTGCAAATGAATAAAAATTTTTCCATATATATTCAATTATTGTACGAAGGGCTTTAAACTGTTAAAGTGTTTAAAATTTAATTAGACACAGATCTGAAAATAATTCTATCGAGTCATCAAAATAATTACATAGAGCGATTTAAACTGATTACTAAAATGTCAAAACTTTTTACGATATTGCTTATCATGCTTGAGATTCCTATTAATTATTTTGATGGTTCAACGAATTTATTTTCAGATTTAGCTTTAGCTAAATTTTTAGACAACAACTTCAACAAAATCGTTCTTTCAGTGTAGTTAGTAAAAAAAA
>NW_017302408.1:0-342 GCF_001594115.1 Trachymyrmex septentrionalis | reverse complement strand
GCGTGCTTGGGAATTGCAATTAGGTGATACCGATGAGTTTCCGCACTTCTCGGTGTTGGATAAGTTTATCGCGACTCGAATACGGGGTCTAGAGGCTTGCTCGAAGCCGGCATCAATTAGTACAGTACGACAGACAAATCATGGAAAATCACATGCAATAAATTCTCACGTCGTCGCAACTTCCACGTGGTCGTGCCCGCTCTGTAAAAAACCTCATACCATTTACAAGTGTTCTCAATTTAAAGCGTTGACGCCGCCGATAAGATTTAAGCGCGCCAAAGATATGAATTTATGTATAAATTGCTTAGGGTCGAAGCACACAGCGGCAAAGTGCAGCAGTAC
>NW_017302407.1:0-342 GCF_001594115.1 Trachymyrmex septentrionalis | reverse complement strand
AATTAATATTTCAGAAATAAATTGAGAGCCGATGAAATTATCGGCTTTATAAAGCAAGGCAAAGAAAGATAATACAAGAAAGTTTTAATGAATATAAAATATCTCGTAAAGTATTCATTTTTTTAATAATTATATCTTAATACCTTTATGTACAGAATAATAAAATAAATCAATCTAAAAAAGAACTTAAAAAAAGAAAAAATATATGTTAAGTGCATAAAAAAGATATTGAATATTACATTCCTTTTAATAAAAAACACATACAAAATAAATGTAATTAAACAAGTATTTCATAACACAAGACACATAAAATAGATTGAAAGTGACTAAAATGGTCAACTG
>NW_017302406.1:0-342 GCF_001594115.1 Trachymyrmex septentrionalis | reverse complement strand
ATTAAAGTAGAATATAAAAGGCTCGCAGCCTCACGCGGCGCGCACACTAATAATTTATATTACTCGATTCTGGCTATCTTGGGTTACTTGCAGAAGATTTAAAATAAACTTTCTCAAAAGCAAACTCAAAATAAACTTTAACAAAAGCGATAAAAACGAAGTGCGCCCCTTCGGGAGAAGGATCTTGTTTATATACAATTCAGAACTACGATGTCAAAAGGGGCGAGCCAATGACGCTTCGGCTCCAATGGAACATTATTCTAAAAGATTCCATGGATTTTTATCTTACATAATTGTTACGTCCAAGCTCCACGCGCATGCGGAGCTGAGGGGGTGAACGTA
>NW_017302405.1:0-342 GCF_001594115.1 Trachymyrmex septentrionalis | reverse complement strand
AAAAACAACTATTTTTATCATAATATCTTGATGGCCAAAATTGAAGGCAGACAGGGTCTTCTGCGATATTGATTCAAAAAGATCGGAGTTTTCATTTACAGGATACATATATAAACACATATTTTTGTTTAAAGGAACATGAAGCCTCCTATTAAATTTTATTGTTATTAGATTTAGAAGAAATTTCAATTATATAAAAAATATATTCAATTATATAAAAAAATGTAACATTTAAACTTAGCATGAATATAGTTTGAATAGAACAAAACTGTGAAAAATAAGATTATAGAACACAAAATTATTCCAGCCATTACACTATTTAAAAATCATTAAAGTGTTTTA
>NW_017302404.1:0-342 GCF_001594115.1 Trachymyrmex septentrionalis | reverse complement strand
AGGATGAGGAAGAGAAAGAGGACGTGAAAGAAGAAGAAGAAAAAGAATTATACAATGATCTACCTATAAATTTTAACAGCATTAATCCTCATGAATGTGCGGATTTCATGATGGGCCTCCTCCAAGCGAATTTGAGTTCCTGAATTTTCTCGTAGCTGAGGCTGAAGAGGAAGAAGAGGCTGAAGAGAAAGAGGAAGAAGAGGAAGAGGATAAAGAGGAAAAGGAAGAGGAGGAAGAGGAAGCGGAGGTAAAGGAGAGCGTCTCCGTCGGAGCAGTCCAGGATTTTCTTCCTCCTCCCTGTCTGGAATATCCTGCTGAGGCGATATCGCAATTATTCCATAC
>NW_017302403.1:0-341 GCF_001594115.1 Trachymyrmex septentrionalis | reverse complement strand
AAATTTCGTATCGTTAACCACTAGCAAGAGTATAACATTAGAAAATGCAGAATAGGATGGCAGAGTACACTTATTTCGCTCACCGCCATCCGAGAATTTCAACTTTTGCGTATCATTCAACGCACTCCTAGGATTTTGCGAGGATTACAAACGCATAGTAATAAACACGCGACACGAACTTATCCTGATACGTGCGCGTAACGATAACAATTTGCGTTTGCGATTACGTTGTGGCGCACGAATCGACGGAACCTAAAATCACACTATTGAAGATACAGTGGAAAATGCCACATATAGTGTTAAACGATGTCAATAAATTATCACTTTTGCGAACGTTGGAA
>NW_017302402.1:0-341 GCF_001594115.1 Trachymyrmex septentrionalis | reverse complement strand
AAGATTGAAACATTACGTGACGCAGTTTGCCACTCTCTCCCTTTGAGGCTTTCTAGCCTATGCGCATCATGTAATCACGTGACATTCGAGCGATCAATTAGAATCGTTGACAAGTTACGACATTTCGTAGTAAATTCGAATGTATTATTTATACATACAGCGCTCCTTGCAATACATTTTAACAAATATAAATGATATTATAAATATAAAATAAATATTGAAAAACAATATTGTAAATACAAAAATATTATAATATAAAAAGAAATACTAAAAATGAAAATAAATAATATATTCCAGAAATTTATTTAACCCTCAAGTACTAAGGTTGGTCCGTGAGACCA
>NW_017302401.1:0-340 GCF_001594115.1 Trachymyrmex septentrionalis | reverse complement strand
AGTATTCTTTTTATCACCATTGCCAGGTCCAATTTTACCAGAACATCACTTTCAAAATGTGTCTTGTGAAACTTTACCGCGTTGCAATATGAAATACGTAAGTTTTTATATTCCATAATTTTTTAAGTTATATAAAAATTTTTAAGTGTTGAGGTTTATAAAACATAATATACATAATATTTAAAATATATTGTAAATATGTGTAACTTTAAAATTTGTTTAAACGTTTTAAAATACAAAATCAATTAGATTCTTATAATTATTAGTGTTTTATAAAAATATGCGTTTGTTTATAATTTGTTCTTTATTAAAGCATGCATCAGCAATTGCATCGTGTAAT
>NW_017302400.1:0-340 GCF_001594115.1 Trachymyrmex septentrionalis | reverse complement strand
ATTATCTTTATATCTACAGTTTGTGGATATGTAGCCGGATTTGCGATCAACATCAGTTTTCGATTTAAATTATAAGACTCGCACCACATCAATTTTTCGACGCTATGACTTTATCAGCAGTCGATGATGTAGTTCGCATCATTCATATAATTAGTGTCACTAGTATACGGGAGTTTCCAAGCGTCACACGAAAAAGATTGGCTGCCCTCAAATTTCTCTCTGCTAGCCTGCTCGCTGAGCGCCTGATTATGATTGGTTGAATCTATAAGTAACAACCAATAATGTTCATTTGCTCGGCGAACAGACTAGCCGATTTGTCAACTTGACAAACGCACCCAAT
>NW_017302399.1:0-340 GCF_001594115.1 Trachymyrmex septentrionalis | reverse complement strand
ATCAATAATATTTGTCGTAGCTGGTGAAGGCTTCAGTGTCATTCTTTACTGTTATGTATTCTACACGATAACAAGCTAATGTAAAATCAGATTAATTGAGAGTTTCATGACTGTAAATAATAAAAAATTAATAACATTTTGATACAACTACTTCATATTTTTAGAAATTAAAGTGTCTACGATTTAAATATGTATATTTATTAAAGCTATAATTTAAGGAATATAGAACATTTTAAATACGAGTATAACCAAAAAAACACAAAATATTTCAAATAAAATTTCAAATGTACGGTCCAATAAGATTCTTATTGTTTAAAATAATTTAATTAAAGACATTAAT
>NW_017302398.1:0-340 GCF_001594115.1 Trachymyrmex septentrionalis | reverse complement strand
GTCGTTGCATAAAAATTTTAGCGGTAATAGTGACGGGAGAAGCCCATTCTAGAGGATCAAAAAACTTGGCGATGGTCAACAGAATGGCTCGTTTGGTTCTGGCGGGTGATGACGGTACGGTCACGTGGAATTGAAAAATATTTAGCGTAGGTTTCCTAATAATATTCCTAAGACCTTAAGGTGCTCATCATCTTGAAGAACTTTATGAGTGGCTAAACTATGATCCGCGGGATCAAGATCGGATAACAGAGCGGTGGCGTTGCTTGTCCATTTTCGAAGGTGAAAGCCTCCTCTCTTTAATAACTCTCTCAATTGATCGCGTGTTTGTCGAGCAAGAATT
>NW_017302397.1:0-340 GCF_001594115.1 Trachymyrmex septentrionalis | reverse complement strand
TATTTGACAATGATTAAAAAATGATTATTTTTAAATCATTGTTAAATGAAATAATTTAAATAATTTTATATTCTATAAAATAATTATATATTCTCTAAAGTAATTATATATGTATTCTCTAAAATAATTATATATATTTTTTAAAGAAGATCTTAGCGAAAATAAATTTGTATAAAATTTTTAGATAAAATAATTATACATATTTTTTATAATAATAATTATATATATATCCTAAAACAAAAATAAGAAAGAACATACGGCCACATACGCATGTTATTATTCACACAAGTCAGATATATTTAAAATAAAATTACATGTAAACGTTTCGGTGAAGTTGTGA
>NW_017302396.1:0-340 GCF_001594115.1 Trachymyrmex septentrionalis | reverse complement strand
TATTTACATATAATAATAATAGTTAATTATATTTATATATAATTATAGAAGAAAAAGAATTTTTAACTTCCAGTTGAAATCGTTAATGCTCCGCCGCCACCAAAAATATCCAAATCATCGCATCCGTCGACACCTCCTCCGCCTGAAATCTCGAAACAGCGCAGTCCATCCCCTGCTAAAGGTGGAGCGTCGCAAACTTCATTATCTATCGAAGAAACTAACAAAATTCGTGCAAAGTTAGGATTAAAACCATTAGAAGTAGATAATACATCTAAAGATGATCCTAGCAAAATTAAAGATGATCTGGGCGAGTTTTATCACAAACCTGCACCAAACAATA
>NW_017302395.1:0-340 GCF_001594115.1 Trachymyrmex septentrionalis | reverse complement strand
GATATGTTGATGATATTTGTACCGCGGTTTCTCCCTCAAAAATCGATATTTTATTAGAACAATTTAATTCATCCGCGTCTTCAATTTACTACTGAAATACGGGGAGATAAAATTAATTTTCTTGATATCACTATATCCATCAACAAGAATCGTTTAATTTTTTGGTACCGTAAACCGACATTTTCAGGAAGATTTTTAAATTTTTGCTCTAACTATCCTATTGCACAAAAAAAAGATACAATTTTTTCGTTAGTTGACAGATCTTTTTTACTATCTGACTTTATGTTTCATACAAAAAAATTTGACATTTATTATTAATATTTTACTAGATAATGACTAT
>NW_017302394.1:0-340 GCF_001594115.1 Trachymyrmex septentrionalis | reverse complement strand
GACCGATAAAATTCAAAGCATAATTACAGATGACAGCAAACGCACGTTGCTCCCGCAGAAAAGTTCCAAGCGTAGCTGGGTACAATCGATTGACAACTCTCTCGCGATAAGCGTCGATCGGCGAAAATCGCCGAATATCGCCTCTGCTGCACCAGTCGTGCCAGGGCATAATACGAGTATCTCCCGTCGAAAGTTCTCGACCGCTAATCGCTGCATTTGCACTTTGCATCGACCCAGTAGTAGCACGGGATAGAAATTTCTCTATCTACCGAGCATTATCGGCCGCTAAGGATCACCAGTCTCACATTGCTATTCTTCTCAGTATATTTGGGAAGAATAT
>NW_017302393.1:0-339 GCF_001594115.1 Trachymyrmex septentrionalis | reverse complement strand
ATCGCGCTCGATGAATCTCGCCGGCAGCCAATCGGGTACTTTTCCTCCCGGCGCGCGTATTAAGTTAATCGTCCTAATTAAATGGCAGCCTTCGGCGAGGGAGGGGGAGAACGGGATTCGAGGTGGTCGGGGTAAGTTACGAAGCGGGAGAGATCAAACGGTAAAAAACACGACGGGTGAGAAGCGCGCGTGTTATGCGCTCACGCTTACGTGAACGCGCACCTGTCAGAGATCAGAGTGTAATCGGGAAAATCAAAGAAACCGGGCCAACAACGCGGAGAGACGCCAGATACGTATGTATATATTTGCAGCGAGTGACAGCGAAAGAGAGAGAGAGAG
>NW_017302392.1:0-339 GCF_001594115.1 Trachymyrmex septentrionalis | reverse complement strand
ATAATAATTAACAAGATATTAATTTCTAAAGATAGTCTAACAAAGGGATATATCGACTCATAAATCAACTTGCAGATATTTTTCAGAGCTTTTTTACGAAATAATTTAAAAATGTTTCTTAAAGAATTCTAAAAGATATCTTAAAGTTATTTTATGCTTTAATTTTAGAGTTTCTTCATTAGATAATTTAAAAAATTCTAAAAATTGCAAAATAGTAGAGAACTTTTCCATTCAGTTTAATCTGCTCCACCTGCTCATAAGTGGTATCAAAAAGTTTGGAATATCAAGTGTATATAAAATACATATAAATATTTTAAAAATTATCTATAAATTTAATTT
>NW_017302391.1:0-339 GCF_001594115.1 Trachymyrmex septentrionalis | reverse complement strand
GATCTTCACAAAATCTATCTAACATCAAAAGCCTCACCATACCTCAAATTACTGTCGGGACGGATGTAATAACCTACTCTGATGAAGTCAAGGATTTAGGAGTGATTATTACCTCAGATCTCACCTGGAATCGGCATGTTAATACCATATCATCCAAAGTACATCATGTGCTCCATAACCTAAAATTTCGATGTTCGTTCCTTCCACCATCTGTCAAGCTTTCACTCGTCAACTCGCTTGTCATCCCGCATCTCGACTACGCCACTCTCGTTATTGCTGATCTATCAGCTTATCTCAACACCAAATTACAACGTCTGCAAAACAATGCCTTGAGATTCA
>NW_017302390.1:0-338 GCF_001594115.1 Trachymyrmex septentrionalis | reverse complement strand
AGTCTCGCGGGCGAACCAAATGATTTGATAAAGAATACACCGTTCACCCGTGAAGGATTTGTGACGGCGTGGAATTTACTTAATTCGCGATACGAAAATTCTCGCTCTATAGTGACTGCACATATAAACTCACTGCTCGCGCTATCTCCCGTGACTTCGGAGTCGGTCGAATCGTTACGAACGTTGCGAAATCGCGTAACGGAAATTGTAGCTTCCTTAGAGACCGCGAAACGATTCAGTTACGTTACAGATGTGTCAGACGTGGACACTCCGGGAATTCACGGCGTTAGTGACATGCTTGTATGTCTTGTGGCATCGAAGTTAGATCCCAAAACGCG
>NW_017302389.1:0-338 GCF_001594115.1 Trachymyrmex septentrionalis | reverse complement strand
CGGATTGCCCTCCTCCCTCAGGCCTCGAGAAGAGAGAGTCTTGGGTGTCGGTAGTTGGGAAAGGAAGAAAGAGGAAGAAGAGAAAGAGCGGGACGAATAGTGACAGTGATTTGCGAGTGTATCGGACGTGTTAACGGACAGTGCCGGTGCTTCGAAGGCAGTGAGGAAGGTTTCGTCTTTCGCGGTAGCTGCGCGGGGGACTCGGGATGTTGCGGTTTCTGGGAAGGATCCTGGGGTCTGTCCCAGATCTGGGTCTGAAACTGTGGCTCCTGTGAAATGGACTGCACGTGTTGGGACTCGGAAGAGAAGCTCTGCGGTTGTAGTGATACGGTGCAGCG
>NW_017302388.1:0-337 GCF_001594115.1 Trachymyrmex septentrionalis | reverse complement strand
ATATCACTCACGACGTGATGAAAGGCTGGCGCCTTATCGAATGAAAGCGAACTGGCTTACTATCTCGTCCAGGCGAAAATTCTTTCTCGGGAATCTTACATATCAAATCATAACAACCTCCCATCCCTCATACCTGGCTGATAGATTCATTCCTGTCGACGACTCTGTACGTCGATCATCTCGCCTGCACCACTCTCGTTTCGTGTTACCAGTTCCTCATACCAACATCTATGCACGCTCTTTCTGGATCACTGCCATACAATTCTGGAACTCATTACCATATCGCTTACAAACCCTCTCATCCATTTCATCTTTTCGTGTTAACATCTTTTCGCAT
>NW_017302387.1:0-337 GCF_001594115.1 Trachymyrmex septentrionalis | reverse complement strand
CATAACTCGCAGTAAAAGTCTTGGTATTCTCATCATACTTTCCGTTTGACACGTCAGGGTTAACAACTACGTTTTGATCTTGAGGAATAGCAATATTGAAAATTTCAGGTCAATACCCATCGATGTTTTGAATGAAAGCTTTTGTGTTATTTAAATTGTAATCGTTAATAGTAATGATTGTGTCACTACCACTGATGGTTAAACTTCACCCGGTAGTGATTTTTTCACCACCATCATTTCTAACAAGTACAAAATCTTTTCCCTCTAGGGGTAAACCTTTAACTTTGAAGCTCATTTGATGATTCTCTTCTTGATAAGTACTATTTCCATAACTCGC
>NW_017302386.1:0-337 GCF_001594115.1 Trachymyrmex septentrionalis | reverse complement strand
CAAAAATGTTTTAAAAAATGCTGATTGCAAAAAGAGTTTTCAACATTCCATCAAAAGCATACGTACTTTAAACGAAAATACGAGTATATATATACATATATATGGATGTGTGTAGAACACTACTACACTACACTAAATTGAAAATACTGTTGCGTGGCAACGATACTGTAAACACGGATCATACTGGGTGCTTTTCAATTGCAATATTCCTAGACACTTTCGGCGCCACAACGGCGACACAAGTTGCGTTCCAATTGTCCGTTATCGTCGACACAACACTACACATCTCTACTCGTTCGAGTCGAGGGCTGTGTTTTCTAGTGACAATTATATATTA
>NW_017302385.1:0-337 GCF_001594115.1 Trachymyrmex septentrionalis | reverse complement strand
CTGAGACAACAAATAATGCTTGCCCTTTACCAGCTCGAGCAATATAGTCTTGTTCAGTTTCAGTTAAACCACCGTAACTACGATATAAAGCAGCAACGTCTTTTAAATCTTGGGGTGCTAAATTTAAAATTAAAGAATATTGTGTATTATTAATCATTGCTGTAGTTTTCTTTTTGATATCATCTGTACCCATAAAGTCATTTAAATTTTGGGTTGTAATAATAATTGCACCATGATATTTTCGAATTCTTTTAACCATTTGAAACATAAAATTTAAAGCAGCAGGGTTGTCTTTATCAATTGCTAAGTGTGCTTCATCAACAATAATGACAATTTC
>NW_017302384.1:0-337 GCF_001594115.1 Trachymyrmex septentrionalis | reverse complement strand
CCGCACGCTACACCATGCCGACATAACTTTTAAAAGAAATTTTCATGCTACGTCGTGCACCCATCCATCCTAGCACCCATAAGCAGAAAAAAAATCTTATTTATTTGTAGAAAATGGATATCAGGGGTATCAACACCAAGGATCTAAGCTGCGGGTCCTTGCACATAAGAATCATCGAGGTAGACTCACCCACCCTCTTGTAGGTCCAACTCTATCACGCCCGGAAGATCTCGAAGAACTATTTGAAGATCTCGCGCACCGGATGGCACGAAAGGGGCGGGGGCTGATTTACAACCCCGACCGCGTGCTGCCAGACGAATACGTCGCGGTATGCGAA
>NW_017302383.1:0-337 GCF_001594115.1 Trachymyrmex septentrionalis | reverse complement strand
ACTCGCACGAATAGGTCGCTTCACGAGCTGCTCTGTGTGCCTTCACATTGTTATCTTTCGAAACGTGATTATTCGTTACAAACGAATGCAACTGTTCAGCTCGTATTAATTTTTTCTTGTAATTAGCTCTAATACGGAGTACTTGTTTCGAAATTTTCTTAACTAATGTTCTCAAAAATTTAGTATATTTTAAATTAATGTATTTTTGCTTAAAGTTAACGTGATTGACCGATTTTTTTCACTTTGAAGATCAAAATCCGAGGAATGTAATTTAAAATTGTGTAAGATGTGAAAAATTTTCTAATAAATATTATAAAAATTTATTATAAAATTTATT
>NW_017302382.1:0-337 GCF_001594115.1 Trachymyrmex septentrionalis | reverse complement strand
CCATATGCTTATATAGCGATAAAGATGTCAGCCGGAAACGGATGATTTCCATATGACAGTTATATTAAATATTAGTTCTTCGTTTCCTATGTCATAGCTATGAAGTCGCCACAAATGCTGGTAACGCTCGGAACAAGAGGAGAGATTGATGATGACTGAATGCGCACTAAAAACTTGTTCAGTAGCAGCAGGATTGCGCGAAATTGCTGAAAGTGCGAGTTTCTTGCACTTCCAGCTAAACACAGCTCAGATTCTAATGCCGCGGAAACGCAATATTTTTTCTACTATAGTAAACTTCGCTATGGAACAATTAGAAGAATTAAGCGTTTGCTTCAAA
>NW_017302381.1:0-336 GCF_001594115.1 Trachymyrmex septentrionalis | reverse complement strand
CCCGATAAACTTATGGCTCCTGGGTATTAATTATGAAACTTTATCCCTAGGATGAAAAGTGAAAAGTGAAAATTTTAATCATTGAAATTAATGGAGAAAATTTTCATTTTTCACTTTCCATTCTAAGGATAAATTTTTGTGAGGTTTTTATCTCTCTTTTTTATTGTTGCACTCTAAACCGGTGCAATAAGTTGAAATAAAACAAACGTATATTTGTTTTTACTGTAACTTGACTTAAAGTTACGAAACTTAAAACTCTCTCTATCTTGTTTTAAAATTGAAAAGAGACAAGGACAAAGAGAGTTCTAAGCCTCTTTTAAAATTAAAGTGACGTTG
>NW_017302380.1:0-336 GCF_001594115.1 Trachymyrmex septentrionalis | reverse complement strand
AGTATAGGGCGAACCAATCAAAACACACCATTTAATTACTCTATTACTTCCATTTCATTCCTCGACCAATCAGAGCGCGCCCTTTTACCAGACTGACCTGTCTAGGCTACGCCCACATCGCTGGAGGGAGATATGGAGAGGTTTGTCTTGACGCCTTATAGCTGCCCATATATTATTTACCGACACCGATTTTACCATTAATGATTATATTTCTTCCAATCCCGTCCACTTTCTTTTCCATAATATTGACGAATTAATTTTTTGCGACTTTTTACATATCTCTGATGCCAATTGGATCGTGGTCCGAATCGAAGGAGACGGCTATCCATTTTCTGT
>NW_017302379.1:0-336 GCF_001594115.1 Trachymyrmex septentrionalis | reverse complement strand
TAAAATTTTGATAAAGATGAACATACAAGTGTATTTGAAAAAGTGCCCATCACATAATCATAGAGTGTTATTTCTAATAACAACCGAATAGAAAAATTTTCTATCATTTGGCAATTTTTGTAATATTTTTTTCAGTTATTTAATAAACAAAGTGTCTAAAATTGACGTACAAAACAACTTTAAAGTATTGTTAAAGAGTTCCTAATATATTAAAATGCGTGGTTCTGTGTTTCCTATTATTTGATCTCGCGCATTATCATTACACATACTATATATTAAATATTTTATTAAAATTTTTAATTTATGTGTCTGTTATTTTTAGAAATTTTGAATATT
>NW_017302378.1:0-336 GCF_001594115.1 Trachymyrmex septentrionalis | reverse complement strand
ACACACACACACACACACACACACACACACACACACACACAATCTTAATTAACTTCTTTATATCAGTATATACGATCGAGTTCTCTAATCTCAGCAAAAACTCCTCGACGTATTCTATCCTCAATCCGCTGTTACTAAGAATCTGTTGCCCGATATCTAATGATACGTGCAAAATTCGATCCACTTTTAGCATTAGTTTGGCGCTTTATTTTTATTTCGCTCGTTATTTAATCTATTTTACTGATTTATTTTTAATGAATTAAAAATTATCACCATATCGTGCATTCAGATGCACGGAAATCAATTCGAACGAGACAGAATCTCAATATCTCTCTT
>NW_017302377.1:0-336 GCF_001594115.1 Trachymyrmex septentrionalis | reverse complement strand
CAAAACTAATTAATTTTTTGCTGGCTTGAATTTGCATCCAAAATTTTACTATGCTACTAAGCTTTTTTTGCGTTATCTTTAATAATATAGACTATAGCTTTCCTACATTCCTTGAGTCTAAAAGTTAAAATTTAGTCATGGAAAATTTTCCATTTTTATCTGGAAAACCTGGAAAAGGGAATTTTGAAATTCATTTTCTGTGGCAACCCTGTAGAACCAAAAAAATATGAAGGGGATTGTGATAACTCTTTTTAAAAGATTTGAATTAAGTTTTGAACATTTGCTAAAGTAAAACGGTCATAGACTTATAATAGTGAACTACGAAATAAGAAAATA
>NW_017302376.1:0-335 GCF_001594115.1 Trachymyrmex septentrionalis | reverse complement strand
ATACAGGCTTTGTAGATACTGATCGTACCTAATAATATGAGCCTTAAAGTAATCGCATCATAGATTTTGCTTTCTTTCATAAAGAACTGCATCAAGTATTTCGTAATTATTAGCGATTTGGTTGCGACTTTGATAACTGGAAATTCGTAAATACTCGTCGCATTGGGTTCAAGACGCAGTTCTTTTACAAATGCAAATTTTGTAAAAAAGATGACATTTGGTTACACTTCACAGACTCTAAAAATATAAACATCAACACAGCTATCATAGCTGGAACCATCACTACTGGGATTGGTTTTGCTCAAATGGAAGAGATATTTACAGCTGCAAATGTA
>NW_017302375.1:0-335 GCF_001594115.1 Trachymyrmex septentrionalis | reverse complement strand
GAAATCATTGATTTATATCATCCCAATTGAGAATGAGAATGATTTGAGAGAATCGAATAGTTGCTTCATGCGAGGCAATACGTAACACACCTGGTCTTTGCGTGTACGTCAATCTTTGAGAAGAAGGCTCGATAGATGTATTATGGCGCAACATTTTCAACAATTCATCTAATTGTTTTATTTTATTAGAAGAACTGAAGCCTATTTTTGTTTTTCTGTATTTGATTAGGTTTTGACTAGTTTAAACTGTATTTCTTTCAAATATAAACAGGTTATTACTACACGTTTAAATTTTTGTATTTTGGAAACTAAGCTGTTTAGGACACATGTCTATA
>NW_017302374.1:0-335 GCF_001594115.1 Trachymyrmex septentrionalis | reverse complement strand
TGAGCACAATTTAATGCTTCTGCAAATTGTTTTTGCGTTTGACATGGATCTCCATCCACCAATACCTGCAATTCTTCGTTTTCAAATGTTCTTGGCCGTCCAGAATGCTCTTTGTCCTCCACATAAAAATCATCACTTTTAAAGTGTCGAAACCATTCTCTGTATGTTTTATCGGAAGGAGTACTATCACCATAAACTTCTACAAGCATTTGATGAGCTTTAGCTGCAGTTTTTTTCCATTTGAAGCAAAAGATTAACACTTCGCGTAAATGATGCTTATTTGGCTCAAATGTCGACATTTCCGATGCAGTAAAAAGCAATGTTATTGATGCAAA
>NW_017302373.1:0-335 GCF_001594115.1 Trachymyrmex septentrionalis | reverse complement strand
TACGGAAGGAACACGAGCACTTAACGAGTAATTATAATTGCTTTGCATTAATTATAATATAAATGTTTTGAATTTAATATAAAATTTTCTATACAAATATATTCTTTCTATTATATGAAACATTCTTGTATCGTTTCATCAATTACCTTTATAATAAGTACATTTAGTAGACAATTGAAAATTATTTTTTCAAGAAAGTAGCAACCAATTTGATCCCAGTCGCTGGATACATGGACATCACAACAAATTGAGATGTAATAATGCAACATATAATCAATAAAATAAAACATTCATTATATGTATTAGCCACTTAAATACTTTAGAAGCTGACTTGG
>NW_017302372.1:0-335 GCF_001594115.1 Trachymyrmex septentrionalis | reverse complement strand
TTTTTTTCTGAGTAACCAGAATTTTATTGAAGATTCGCGATGGTATTTAAAGCGCAACTGACTCACCGACGGCAATTGGGCCGAATATGAGCCAAAGAACGCCGTTAAGAACTTCGCCGTTTACTAAGAACATAATTGCAGTGTAAAGGACGCTCACAAGAAAGGCGACGGCCAGCATAAGGCCCAGAACCACCCATGGAAGCATCATAAATGTATTTTTCTGTGAATCCAAACCGATTATCATTAAAATTATTTATATAAAGTAATATCAGATAATAAATAAATTAAGAACAATATGCATAATATGTTTTTCGATTTATATACATTATATGATA
>NW_017302371.1:0-334 GCF_001594115.1 Trachymyrmex septentrionalis | reverse complement strand
CTCGTCAGTTATCTTACAAGATCAGACATACAATAGCAAAAATATTTCACGTGACAAAGATGAGACACACAATCAACAATGACAAATGGAAATGGCAATAAAAATAATATAAAGGCTGATTTACATTTTGGTCAAAATGTCAATGTAAGTGCGATCTAAATCTTCGGTGTCGTTTTGCAAATTAGATTATTGTTTAATATGTATCATTTCAGACACAATATGTTTGTTATAATAATTATCAACGTCTAACACTCTTACATTGTCCCAATTAAATTCATGACTGTGATGCAACCTGTGTTCAGTGATAACTGAGTGGGAAAGGATATTGTATGTA
>NW_017302370.1:0-334 GCF_001594115.1 Trachymyrmex septentrionalis | reverse complement strand
GTTGTTCAAAAAAATTGTTCAAAAGTGGTAAAAAAACATTGCTCAAACGTTGTTCAAAAGTTGTTAAAAAAATGTTGAATGTAGTTCAAAAGTTTTTAAAAAAAATTGTTCAAAAATTGTCAAAAAGTTGTTTAAAAAAATGTTGAATGTTGTTCAAAAGTTGTTCTAAAAAATTGTTCAAAAGTTCAAAAGTTGATCAACAGTTGTACAAAAGTTGCTCAAAAGTTGTACAAAAGTTGATCTAAAGTTGTTCAAAAATAGTTCAAAAGTTGTTAAAAATTGTTCATAAGTAGTCCAAAAGTTGACCAAAAGTTGGACAAAAGATGATCAAAAG
>NW_017302369.1:0-334 GCF_001594115.1 Trachymyrmex septentrionalis | reverse complement strand
CATTAGGAGCGAGTTCCGCCGGCGTACAACCTCGCGTCGCTAAATCTGCCGGATTTTCGTCCGTGGGGACATGTGACCAGGTAGCAGATGGCATCTCCGTCTGGATATATGAAACTCGGTTAGCCACGAAGGTTTTCCAATGGCATGGGTGTTTGCGAAGCCACATAAGCACGATCTGGCTATCAGCCCAACCGAAGACCGGGAGAGTGCTCAGAAAATCCAGTTTTCGTATGTGAATAATGAGTTGGACGAGAAGAGCTGCACCGCATAACTCCAAATTCGGGATACTGATGGTTTTAACCGGTGCCACTTTGGACTTAGCAGCGAGCATCGA
>NW_017302368.1:0-334 GCF_001594115.1 Trachymyrmex septentrionalis | reverse complement strand
ACTTATTTTTAAATTAAAAAAAGAACTTTTTCAGACTTTTGCATTTTAGCCGTATATCCCATCTCTGTGGGATAGTCAGGGTAACCAGGCATGTTGAAAAGTTAATTGCATTTGAAGTTAGTACTTTTAACATACGTTCCCTGTGCTGGACAAGGAGCGACAGTACATTTTCGATTATAGTGTAAAAACGATATTTGAAAATTCGTATTTCAAAATCTAAAAAAAAAGGGGACTATAAATAAATATAATAAAAATCACTTAAAAAAAATAACGTAACCAGCAAATATTAATTATAAATCCTTAGGAAGATTACAATTCTTCTAAAGCTTTATAA
>NW_017302367.1:0-334 GCF_001594115.1 Trachymyrmex septentrionalis | reverse complement strand
ATTTAAATATATTTGATTGATACTTAAATAATATTTAAATTTATTATATCGACATAATAAATTTAAATATTGTTATCAATTAAACATATATTTAAATATCATTTCTAAAGTACTTAAAATTTATTAAAACTTTTGTGATCTATTTTTACAGATTACACAACTTATTATAATTAACTTAAAGTTTCTTAAAAATAATTATTATATCGCCAACTATTTTAATTAATTAATTATATTATATGTATAAGCACATGTACATATTCACTATTAAAAAATCACACCTGCAATTTCCACACAATCATTATTCGTATACAAAAGTTTCTCGCAATTACGGATG
>NW_017302366.1:0-334 GCF_001594115.1 Trachymyrmex septentrionalis | reverse complement strand
TCACTTTCAGCAATATTAGCAATTAAAATTAACGGTTTAATTGTTAAAAAGTTAAATGGTTTAATAATTAATTTTTCTGCTTCATCTAATTTTTGATCACGAACAGCAATTCCCTGATCTAATGATTGATTAATTTTCTTTAATAAAGCAATTTCTGCTAAAAGCGTTTTATCATTAGTAGACTTGGCTTTTTTTTCAACTCGTTCTAAACGATTTTTAATTACTTCTTGGTCAGCAAAAATTAATTCTAATTCAATTACTTCAAAGTCAGCAACAGGATCAATCTTATTGGCAACATGAGTAATATTATTATCTTCAAAACAACGAATTACTT
>NW_017302365.1:0-334 GCF_001594115.1 Trachymyrmex septentrionalis | reverse complement strand
TCTTTTGGCTTTTATCTTTAAATGCAAGGCGATGCTGCTTTCCAAATTGACATTCCTCACAGAAGAAATCAGAAAACGCATGAGACTTCACGCCGTCGACTAGTTCGTTCTCGACCATCGCTCGCAAATATTTACAATTTATGTGGCCTAAACGATCGTGCCAGAGTTTGAGGCTGCTCTCCGTGGCTACATTCGCTTCGCATTTCGTGATTACGACAAACGATAGTTTGAATAGATTGTTGTCTTGCTTGATACCGTGCGCGATTAACCGTCTTTGTTTTGAATAAATGTCAACAGTCTCGTCGCGAAAAACAAACGTATGACCTTTCGCGGT
>NW_017302364.1:0-334 GCF_001594115.1 Trachymyrmex septentrionalis | reverse complement strand
TAGAGAGAATACATTCTAATATACATGTATCTCATTTATATAGAAAGATGGAAGAGCAGATTTGTGACCTGTTACAAATTTCTTCTCCAAATCAGGTGTTTATGTAAGTTATCTGTGTTATCACTTAAATTTAAAAAGTACATATTGTTTTGTAATATTTATATAATAATTTTTTATATTATATTACACAAAGCTTATTAAAATATTTATATTAAAGCCAGTGTCCAAAGATTTTCAGCAAACTCTCTTGCAAATAATACATAAGCTAATAAATATTTAACTTTTCGTCATAAAAATAATTTTTATAATTATTCCTCTTTGTCAAAATTTAGAA
>NW_017302363.1:0-333 GCF_001594115.1 Trachymyrmex septentrionalis | reverse complement strand
GGTATCCTTCGACTGTGTCGTGATTGTTCTTCAAAATATAATGTATATGAAAAAAAATCCCCTTTATGTTTGGAATGTAGAAAGGAACATTTAAAAGAAGAATTCGGCCCAATGAGAAATAACAGTGAAATCATCGAATTGACATCGATTCGATATCGATTGCATTCTTTACTGGGGGGCAATGTTACCGCATCAGTCATTTAGAGGAAATTGGATTGCAAAGACTTTTGAAAATATACGAGTACAGTAAAAGATGAACTACTAAGAGGAGTAGTTAAACTAGGAGGATTCTAATTCCCTCTGTGTTAGTGTGTATACGTATATGTAGTATGC
>NW_017302362.1:0-333 GCF_001594115.1 Trachymyrmex septentrionalis | reverse complement strand
TATATTAACGAATCACTAAAAGTGAGCTAACTGATTAATTTTCTCTGCTGAACACAGCCATTGGCGCTGTGTTCAGCGGATTCACGTACCTTTGACTATAGAAACCTAGACTGTTAGTCCTTGCCCCTTTTATTCTTGAAAGGAGCGTAATAAACATTCCACATCATATTAGTACCGCCTTTTGTCCAAAACGCGAGAAATTTAAATATCAATATCGGAGAATAAGTACATTTGTGATTAATTAAAGATATATTATATTATATCACCTCAGATTTTATAATTTATTATAAAAAAAGAATATAATAGTAATAATATAAATATGAACACATAACA
>NW_017302361.1:0-333 GCF_001594115.1 Trachymyrmex septentrionalis | reverse complement strand
GCCTTTTTTCTATCTGTAAAACATTCCTATAAAGCCAGTCTTCGAGATTCTTCAGCGAACTTTTTTAATACTTCTTCCTCCAGCTTCTCTTCCTTTGCAAGTACCATTTTTTGTGTATACTTAATAAACAAAGTTCGTTGAAGTAATTTTCCGATCAATGATTGTTGACCGCAATCAGGTTTTAATTTTTGATTCTTTAATAATCAAATAGCTATAATAATAATCACATAAGTGGGCTTTATTTAATAAGTACATTATTTATAAAAAATATTTAAATTTATTTTACAAAATTTATTTATTTATTATTTTCCATAGCTAGGAAGTTGAATAATA
>NW_017302360.1:0-333 GCF_001594115.1 Trachymyrmex septentrionalis | reverse complement strand
TCTATCATTGATCCTCTTCGAGATGATGATGGGAGGGGTTGTGGATTTGTGTTTCTAATACGTGATTCTTCGTCTTCTGAACATTCTTTGATTTCGTAAAATAAAGGTGGTATCGTACATACTTATATAGGATTCCTTGATAATGCGTCAGCGTTTACATTTGTTTTTCCGGTCTTGTAGACGATTTCGTAGTCATACTCAGCTAACTTTATTTTCCATCGTGCTAATCATGAGGTAGGATCCTTTGCTTTGTAAAGCCAAGTCAAAAGTTTATATCGGTAACCAAAGAAAATTTTTTTCCATAAAGGTAAAGTCGAAAGCGTTTCACTGCAT
>NW_017302359.1:0-333 GCF_001594115.1 Trachymyrmex septentrionalis | reverse complement strand
TATTTATTGTAAGCTCTCCTGCGGTTGCACTTCGCCCTCTCTCCGGTCACTTGGATTAAGTTCTATGACCGAAAGCCAGGTTATATACGGACGTACCGGTACATCTGGCATTAAAGTGCGTCCATCCCGGCACACTGACCCATGTGGGGTCCACATTTGTTTGGTTTGGGCCCTTTAAATTAAAAAGTACGTCCGATTCGCGTGTCCGTTTAGCGGAGCACGAGTTGAAGTTTGCACTTCGTCCTCCATTCGATCTCCGACTCGTTAGGAGCTTCAGGACGAAGCGAAGTGTCTCTCGATTTGCGGTCTTTCCCCACGGCTCCCTTACGGTAC
>NW_017302358.1:0-333 GCF_001594115.1 Trachymyrmex septentrionalis | reverse complement strand
ACAAAACGATTTTTTGCAGTTAAACTATTATAAAACAACTTTAAAAAATGTGTATCTTTTTCCCTATAAAAAAATGGAAATAATTTCGTTAATATGCATTATATCGAATAACCGTGTGAAGCATGTCAAAATATGACATTTTTCTACGAATTTAAAACAAAAAAATTATCCGATTATTAAGAGCTGAGGTAATAATTTATTTTTCAAAAAATTTCTATGACTCTAGTTTTTAAGATTAAGAGTTTCGTCTGGCAGCAATTTGTCAAGGAAGAATTGAATTTGCTATTGAAAAATCGTAAACAATTAAATATCTTGTAAACTGTTGCGTTTTAA
>NW_017302357.1:0-333 GCF_001594115.1 Trachymyrmex septentrionalis | reverse complement strand
TCTAAGAGACAAAAAATATTTATTATAATTCAATTAAGCTTACAGAATTTTTTTTGGAAGTTTTTATTCGAAGTTTAGACTTTTAAAACAAAAAATTATTAACTATTCAACGACTACATAAAAAAATTAAGTGTATAGAAATATTTTTTCTCAGAATAGAGGTATCGAATTAAATCATTTCCAGCAACTAAAACGTTATGTTAGTCGGTTAATGCATTTTCTAAGCGACTTTCTGGGAGTAAACTGCTCACCTGGAATAAATTATTATACGACTGTTATCAAAACCAAGCAACATATCGACCTTTAGTTTAGCTCTTAGAAAGGAGTGAAGAT
>NW_017302356.1:0-333 GCF_001594115.1 Trachymyrmex septentrionalis | reverse complement strand
CAAGTTCAATCAGTTGATTGGTCGGTTATGATTGATGGGATGTCGATTATGTTATAAATTCATGTTCATATACGCCTCACGTCAGTTTTATATATATATATTTTTAGAAACTGAATTGTATATTTTTCTCTTAATTCGGAATTCCAATTTATTTATAATTCTCTATATAAGTACGTTGTTATGTCTACTTGTATGTGTGACACAACGTCATTTTATCATTTCTTTATCTTTCTCTATCTTACTATTCTTTATACTGACTTCATATGATATTTTGATATAATTTTACATGATTTTTAATGTTTATATAAATTTTATAGAAATTGCATGAAGCAC
>NW_017302355.1:0-332 GCF_001594115.1 Trachymyrmex septentrionalis | reverse complement strand
TTTTATTAGCCTTAAATTAATATTATTGTTGTTTTAAAAAGTAAGAGTTCGGTTAAGTTATTCAATTTTATTATTCAGAAAAAAAGATTACTAAAAAGAGAAACAAATTATTACTTATAAAAAATTAACAAATATTAAACACCTTGGCCCAGCACTAAAAGGAATATAAGCATAATAGTGTCTTTTTTGTATATTTTCCGGTAAAAAGTTGTCTGGATTAAAAACTGTTGGATTTGGATAATGTTTCTCTAAGCGATGTATTAGGAATTGTGTTATGATTACTGTAGTAGACTTTGGAAGAACATAATCCCCTGTAACTGTAAAATAAATTA
>NW_017302354.1:0-332 GCF_001594115.1 Trachymyrmex septentrionalis | reverse complement strand
CCATGCCATTCCTATAAATGAATAAAAATGCATTCAAGATTGAAAAGAAATATACATTTGTTTCATGCAATTCGTATAAATGAAACGTCCAAAGATTGTACACGAAACATATGTAAAATTTCTGAGTACAACGTTTTTTATTTCGCAACAAGAACTGCGTTTTTTTAGTGCTCTTATTTGCTTATTATTTATACAAATTTGTTATTTATACAAATATACTTTTCTCTCTCGTATTAATGTACTTATTATTTTTATTTATTCTTATTTTTGTGCATTATTTTAAATTTTTATAGTCTTATTGTTAGAAAATATTGATAAATTCAGAAGTATGT
>NW_017302353.1:0-332 GCF_001594115.1 Trachymyrmex septentrionalis | reverse complement strand
GGACGAGATAATCTTTATTTTATACGCTAAGTTTTTAAGTTTCTTGGCAAACCACGCGACGCAATGGTTACCGCGACGAAACTTATAAATATGCAACGAATCGTCGTACGAACAGCGGACATAATATGCTAAATTAAATACCCAGTGATACTGGTACATGTAGCTGGACGTTTCAATATCCCTCTCCGTCTTCTCCAAGATACATTCCAAGTCGGCGTAGACTATAAACGGGATATGTTCCTTCCTGATGTAGTTACCGAAACTTAACCACTTGTCGTCTTTGCTCTTGATGGTCGTTTAGTTTTTCGCAGTCTATTGCTTGATCTATTGCT
>NW_017302352.1:0-332 GCF_001594115.1 Trachymyrmex septentrionalis | reverse complement strand
TGGCGCTCTTTATGTGTCAGACCGGGGACTTATTGACCGATGTGTTAATTACGCTCAAATATTTTTTTGCCTCAATACATCACCTTATAAAGACTATTATTATGTTCTCTTAGTTCAAAGAATAGTGTTAAGATGTATTTTAATAGACAAAGTATGAATAAAATTTAGAATTGTAGATTTGCATAATAGGTTGTTAGTGTAGATAGTTTATTATTTATATGCCTGTCAAATTTTCGTAGCAAGTTTTTTTTATTTTTTTTATTTTTAGATCATAAATGGCGACAATATTGTGTGAGTTATTGAAGCTTTAGTGACGCTAATTTGGTTATTTT
>NW_017302351.1:0-332 GCF_001594115.1 Trachymyrmex septentrionalis | reverse complement strand
TCACTTTTTAGTAACAACCGCATATTTTGATTCCTCCACTTCAACAATTCTCTCTATAAGTATGAAGAGCGATGATTGTGCTCAAGAGATATAAAGCCGTATTTATCAGACCGCAAATTTAGATAACAATTAAAGTAATATTTATATAATAGTGGTATTTATACATAAGATCTGCATAAGTAATTGCATAAGTAATCTGCACAAGTAATGTTTATTTAAACAGGTCAGATCTAATAAATCACCTTTTACGATTTTGATATTCTTGCTAAAAAAAAAATTTACTAAAAATTGACAAAAATGATTAAAATTCTTTAGATAAAATATGATTCATT
>NW_017302350.1:0-332 GCF_001594115.1 Trachymyrmex septentrionalis | reverse complement strand
CAAATATTCCATTATTTCCTCGATTAAGTCCGGCCGCCATCCAGATACCGCGCAATAAAATTCATTCATGGGGATTTTTTGCAACTCTCGAGCCTTATATTTCACATAAGTAAGAGGGGAAGACTTTTCTTTAAAACTGAAGTATGTATTTTCAATATCATCATATTCCTGCAAATGTACAAAATGCATTTCATATTTAATATACAATATTGAAGTACAAAATGTCTGTTAAATTGCGATAGAATAATTTTCCGGACATTCTACATAAAATTATACTTTATTTTGTCAATTACATCGTAGATCCATTTAATTGGTCCTTTCAACTTAAGCAT
>NW_017302349.1:0-332 GCF_001594115.1 Trachymyrmex septentrionalis | reverse complement strand
GGAATAACGGTCTGCATTCTTATTCCTTCTATACATTCCCTAATAAACATTTCTGGAGACAGTTCACTAATGTTAGATAATTTACAACTTACGTTACCAGTCATAAGCTCTTTGTTAAGAATCATCATTTTTTGGTGGAAAAAAGAAGGTAGTCATTTTGGTCGTATCTTATAGCTTAATATCTATAAGCTTTAAAAGTACAATAACTTAAATTTAACGTTCAGATATTAACATTAAATATAACTTCAAATACATATTTATCACTCAATTTATTTACATTAATAAAATTGATTTATATTTGAAAATATATATATATATATTTTTATGTACAG
>NW_017302348.1:0-332 GCF_001594115.1 Trachymyrmex septentrionalis | reverse complement strand
GGCTTAAAAAACTGAAACTTAAAAAATTTATAGATATTATTAATATTCATGTAATCAATCTAGTCATTTTTTCAGAATTGATGATACAAAAGAGTGTTTCAAATGGAAATAGAAAAGTTTCAAAAAATATTTTAATTACGTTGCTTTTTTCAAAGTGGAAATATTTGACCATCATATCTTTAAAAAGAAATTTCTCAGAACTATGAATATTTACTCGATCGATTTGTCGACAGCAATTTGAAGGTTATCATTTGTCGGTCTTTCTTATGAGATTCGTGTATTTACACAAAAAGTTCACGCAAGCGTTTCTTTGTTTTTAGTATCGAAATTTT
>NW_017302347.1:0-332 GCF_001594115.1 Trachymyrmex septentrionalis | reverse complement strand
GTTTGTACAATTAATAATGTAATTAATTTCTCGTTTTCGTGTATATTTCGCGATATTATAAAAAAAAATTGAGCGTAATTTTGGAACTGGATTTGTCGACAATTAAAGAAACATTTCACTTTTTTATTAATTTCTATCTCATTCAATAGACCTTAATCATTACAGATATCATAATAAGAGATATATAATTCTCCTATTTGCTTTCTAAATTTATTTTACAACAGTGATCAATTGACATGTACATGATAAATATTTCTAAAAGTTTAAAGTCGTTAAATTTTTTGTATTTGTATTAGGTGTACAAAAAAGTTCTGAGCTTTAGATTTGATACA
>NW_017302346.1:0-332 GCF_001594115.1 Trachymyrmex septentrionalis | reverse complement strand
TTATTTTCTTCTTATAAAGTTCTGAGAATTTTTTCAAAATTTTTTAATATCGTACTTTCTCATGTTGATAAAAGAAAATACAGTACTAAAAAGTTAATAAAAAATTCTAAAAAAATTCTCAGAGTCCTATGAAAAAAAAATAATAATTTTTGTCTTTTGCAGTTTATCTGTAAAGTTGATAGTATTGATTTGAGTAAAAAATTATTAAAGACCAATATTCAGTAATTTTTAGTAATTAATATCTTGTTAACTATTACAAAAATTGCAAAATGATACAGGACTTTTCAACTCAGTTTAGTCCGCTCTATCTACACAAAAGCGTTTAGCAAAAA
>NW_017302345.1:0-331 GCF_001594115.1 Trachymyrmex septentrionalis | reverse complement strand
GCTGCACTGGCACCATTACTGACCTTCGGGTCGATCTTCGGTTTGGGGTTTTTCGAATATCGTGGACATTCTATGCCATATCTCTCTTGCCCGTTCGTCTTGGTCATATGGGGCTTGGTTATATATTTTGGATATTATCCCATGTTTTCTGAGTTTTTGAAGAATCCAAATGTTATATTTGACTGCTGGATGTATTTCGTGATATTAATTACCGCGATTACATCGATACTTGTTATCTGGTTTCATTTTAAGGTAAAAGTTTTATACGTACTCAATATGTACAATATATCAATTTTATATGTAATTTCTAATATTACTCTTTCAAAGTTTC
>NW_017302344.1:0-331 GCF_001594115.1 Trachymyrmex septentrionalis | reverse complement strand
GTACGTATTATTGTATTTTGCTTTAACAAGTATGCTTGTCTCGATCATCGCTTTCTTAGGTTTCTTTGTTGCCAATCGTCATCACGTATGAGCCTAACAAGAATTGCGTGATTATTTTAAATTTTCTTCCTTTAAAAAAAAATCGAAAGCAAGGCAAAGTGGCTAAACAACATCGAATGGTTCGATGATTTTATTGCAATTTCGTGCGCGAGGTTCTTACGTAAGTTAGAAGAACCGGCCATTGACCACGCTCGTGATGATTATCTACGACAAGATGACGCACTCAACCGACGCGTGTTAAATAGTAATGCGCCATTAATCCTTTTTTTTT
>NW_017302343.1:0-331 GCF_001594115.1 Trachymyrmex septentrionalis | reverse complement strand
TCTTACAGGGTATATATCGTAACGTTCATACGTGATAAAAAAAGTAAATTATGGTAATATATATTGTGGTAGAAAAGATTCTTATTATATGATATGTGAGAATCCTGTGTTTTTAGTCTGCATACATGCGTTAATATATTTTGAATTTTTCTTTATGTCTAATATTTCTTTTATTGTTATTTGATGTCATTATTATGTGTTAATTTTTATGAAAATTGTTAACCTATTGTAATTTTTTTATCTTAATGTACGTGAAGCTACAATATAATATTATAAAGTATAGATATAGATGTATTATATAATAATATATAGCAATAAAAAATATCTCATA
>NW_017302342.1:0-331 GCF_001594115.1 Trachymyrmex septentrionalis | reverse complement strand
TGAAAATTTTTACCATTGAAATTAATGGAGAAATTTTTCACTTTTTACTTTCCATCCTAGGAATAAAGTTCCTAGGAACTAATTTCATAGTTGATACTCTAGACTGAGTACGTATTTTTTAGCTCGAAACGTGTGAAATTTATACCTCGAAATTAGATAAATATGTGAATTAAATAAATAATATTTTATTTTCAATTACAATGCTTCAAAGAAATTTTTTTTATTGGAAAAATTTGCAAAAAATGACTACTTTGGATAAAAAAATTTGCAAAAAATGACTACTTTGAATAAAAAATTCTCAAATTTTTAAATTTAATGTTCAAGCAAAAAT
>NW_017302341.1:0-331 GCF_001594115.1 Trachymyrmex septentrionalis | reverse complement strand
TTATATATTACGTATGTAATCCTTAGAAACGCGCGCCGAAATGATTTGTTTTAACTTGAAACGCTAACTCTACTAAACTACTGCAGTAATATCAGCAATTTAACAAATTCTTGATGCTTATTCGCATCGTCGAAACGATCTTAATAATGTTGAATGACATATTAAAAATCTGTAAATAATTCATTCTTATTGCGAAAAATATTACCTCGTCCGAGAGTCGAACCCGGATCTCTTGCATTCCGCGCGAATCCGTCCTAAGCCTTAAACTACCGAGGCTTTAATTTTAGTAATTTTATAATTTTATATTATTTTAATTTAGAATTTTATAGTT
>NW_017302340.1:0-330 GCF_001594115.1 Trachymyrmex septentrionalis | reverse complement strand
TTTTTCCCGGGTGCCGTGCACCCCGGTCCGACGATACAGTGACTGGACAGCCAGCAGAGGGTTCCGCACGCGGGGCAGTCCAGCCTAACGCTGCAGCACTCCTTGGCCTTGTGACCTACAGCTCCGCATCGGTAGCAACAACCGGAGCGGTCCACCGGGCTCGTGCACTTGGATTGCACGTTGCCGGCCTCCAGGTATTTGTAGCACTGGAGGCCATGCGCGGGCAACAGCGCCATCTTACAGCTGGACCACTCCACGGTGATCCGTTGTGCCGCCATCAGCATCTTGTCGGCGTCAACGGGGCATCTGACCCAGCAGGACCCCAATCTA
>NW_017302339.1:0-330 GCF_001594115.1 Trachymyrmex septentrionalis | reverse complement strand
ATATTATATTATGAGTGACAAAAAGCTGGAATTTCTTATAAAATCCAAAAATTTATATATATAACAGAAAGAAAAAGTTTGGAACATTTGCTTTTCTAATTATTATTAATATTTTAATATAATTTATTTGACATAAATATCTATTAACAAAAATAAAACAATATGTACGATTTCTATTTTATATATTCTACAAATTTATTTCTTTTAATGACAGTTTTGTATAATGTTCTTCTTTCCTGCAAGTTTTTTTTATGCAAGAAATGAAGTATTTTCAAGAGTTCATAACACTTAATTTTTGTGTATCAATATTTCAATTATATATTATACATA
>NW_017302338.1:0-330 GCF_001594115.1 Trachymyrmex septentrionalis | reverse complement strand
GAATTAGCAGTAGTATATGGACAACCATGGGACGTCTAAACCCCCTCCACGTCTCCTGGTGTCAAAACACGCCTTCCTGACGTCAAAACAAACTCCCCATACGCCTCCCCCTCCGCCATGGCCTAGATGGGTCCGTCTAGAAAGACAGCGAGCTCTGATTGGTGGATTAAGGGACGGGATAATAAAAGGGTAATTAAATAGTGCATTCTTATTGATTTGCTCAATAGCTAACAAAGATCTGATTGGCCCGCTCCATAACTTCCCACGAGGTGATTGGAGAAGGGAGTGGTAAAGGATTTCCAACAAAATGAAGGGTAAAGTAAAAAAAAA
>NW_017302337.1:0-330 GCF_001594115.1 Trachymyrmex septentrionalis | reverse complement strand
TTTTTTTTTATGACAGTAACAATAACGCTAAAGAAAGTCATTTTTGAAGAATAATTTCTAATTAAAAACAAAAACTAAGTGAAAACATCTATACATTTTTATTAACGGTTTTCCAATTATTTGGAACTTTTTTCATTTTTTTTTCTTTCTCATTTTCCGTTTTCTTTCACATCCTTGCAATTCTCATGCAATATTATTGAAGTGAAATTGGTTATTACATAAGTAATTAGTAAAATATACTGTTTTGTAATAATACATACGACTATCTTATCGGGAATGAGAAATAGACTTTTATAAAATCACAATTGAATTTATTGGATATTATTGTCG
>NW_017302336.1:0-330 GCF_001594115.1 Trachymyrmex septentrionalis | reverse complement strand
ACATTTACAAGTAAATCATCATTTTTATTTAATACTTCTTGATCTTTCAATGTTAGGATTACAGTCTTGCCTTCCTCAAACGTTTCCTACAAAATATTTACTGCTTAAAATTTATTATAAATAAGAAAAATAGAAAACTGTTATAATTTATGGACATAATATAAGTATCAAAAGCTTAAATAATAATTAATATATATTATTAGAATCATATATCATTATACACACAAGATTATGCTCGACTTTAAGGCCTTTCAAATCTTTCTCTGTATATGCTGTGTTGCGGGCAGTATATATTTCTTCTTTAACCAAATTCCCGATTCCAAATTCTTC
>NW_017302335.1:0-330 GCF_001594115.1 Trachymyrmex septentrionalis | reverse complement strand
ACTTAAAGTCAAAGTAATGTTAGTGCAACCAGGCTTAAATTATTACTTGAATCAGAATAGGAAGACCTTCAATAAAATTATTTTTAAAGAAAAATTCACGTTATTATTACTTTTCTTTGCGAGGTTGGAATAAGAAGACTTTCAAAATAGGAATACAAATGGTCTCAATCTAGAATGATTGTAAATATATGTTGCTTATTATATATTTTTGGTAACATTTTTCTGTAAAAATAATATGGAAATATCTTTAGCACCTCTAGGCCATTGTTTTTTTATAATTTGCTCATCATCAATTTCAATCCAAGATGTTCCTCCTCTACACATACTTAT
>NW_017302334.1:0-329 GCF_001594115.1 Trachymyrmex septentrionalis | reverse complement strand
AAGCGATAAGAAAGCGAAAATTAACTTATAAAAATGTTTTTGAATATTCAAAAAGTCACGGTAATACTCGTGATGGATATATTAAATGTGATCAAATCTATAGTTTAGATATAAAAGAATTTGATGACTCCGAAGAAATAAAAATAAAACATCAAATGGATAAAGAGCATTTTAAAAAATTAAAAAATCAAGTTAGAAATTTACAAAAAGATAGTAAAACTAAGTTTTTATTCAAAGAAATTGTTTTTGAAGATTTATTGGATTTAAAACAAAAAGACCAAGACTCTGAAACTATTTTTACTAATGATGAATTAGCGAGAATGGAAAAA
>NW_017302333.1:0-329 GCF_001594115.1 Trachymyrmex septentrionalis | reverse complement strand
TGAGGGGAAATTATTTATTTTAGTTTATTTATTACACAAGTGATGTTATAATATTCTCTTTCTCTTATTTAATAAGAATCTCTTGTGCAGTTATTGCAATTGCTAGATACATTATTTAATCGCTCTTGCTGCCTGCATTGTGAAACATAAAATTTCAAGTCGTGGATTAATCTACAAATTCCGAGCCGTGATAGTTCTACTGTTACGTGACGTAACTTTTTACAACACAAAACGTGATGTCTTTTTGCCGACGGCGTTACCATTCCCGATTACTGTATCCACTTTGCTTCGCTATTCCCACGATTTATTGGTGCGACAAGAACAATACA
>NW_017302332.1:0-329 GCF_001594115.1 Trachymyrmex septentrionalis | reverse complement strand
AAAAAAAATGAGCCTGATTTTTTTTGCGAGAATTGTCCTTTCGGTAAACAAACTAGATTTTCCTTTAAAACTTCCAAAAAAAACGTTGAAGTTCCTGTAGGCAGCGTTGTACA
This sequence comes from Trachymyrmex septentrionalis, assembly GCF_001594115.1. NCBI lineage: Eukaryota > Metazoa > Arthropoda > Insecta > Hymenoptera > Formicidae > Trachymyrmex > Trachymyrmex septentrionalis. Next base: position 216 of record NW_017302332.1, on the reverse strand, counting down.
CGCAGATCTATGCGGTCCTATGGAAACGACATCGTCTGGCGGCGCGAAATTTTTCCTCTTGCTAAAAGACGAAGGCTCGGGCTTTCGTACGGTTTATTTTCTTAAGCACAAAGATGATACATTCGAATATATAAAGGAATATGCAAATCTATTAAAGAACCACTTCGAATCTGACATGAGGTGTTTGAGAGTGGATAACGGAAGAGAATTTATAAA
>NW_017302331.1:0-329 GCF_001594115.1 Trachymyrmex septentrionalis | reverse complement strand
AAGTTTTCTGATGGGATCGTATTCTACTAACCGATCTAATCTCCATTCTAAGTTTCCCTGGGTCCACATTACGCAAAGGTGGAGCATACGACGGGAGACAATGAGTGTTATTATTATATATTGAACATCTGGAGACGCTCGACAAATCGAAAAAATTCTAAAAAGAATACACATAAGGCAGAGTCAAACTCTACTGAAAAAAAATCACTTAAAATTACATAACGAAATCATTTAATTAAAACAACTAAATCTCGTAACTGATTGTTCCAAATCAGTACGTGATTTTTTAAAATCATATAATTTGAATAATCACATGATATTAAAAATAA
>NW_017302330.1:0-329 GCF_001594115.1 Trachymyrmex septentrionalis | reverse complement strand
GGCTTAAAAAACTGAAACTTAAAAAATTTATAGATATTATTAATATTTACGTAATCAATCTAGTCAATTTTCTCAGAATTGATGATACAAAAGAGTGTTTGAAATGGAAATAGAAAAGTTTTAAAAAGTATTTTAATTACGTTGCTTTTTAAGGTGGAAATATTTGACCATCATATCTTTAAAAAGAAATTTCTCAGATCTATGAATATTTACTGGATTGATTTGTCGATAACAATTTGAAGGTTATTAGCTATCGGTTTTTCTTATAAGATTCATGTATTTACAAAAAGTTCACGCAAGCGTTTCTTTGTTTTTAGTATCGAAATTTT
>NW_017302329.1:0-329 GCF_001594115.1 Trachymyrmex septentrionalis | reverse complement strand
TGTCCAGATTTCCCAAAAGATTTCTTAATAAAATTGTTTCTCCGGATACGTATTTATTACATATTATCACAACATAATAAGTCATGTAAAACGATTACTCAAAAGAATAAAAAACTTTAATATTTTACATTTATAATTTGTTCTTAATTTGTTTACGTTTTCTATCTACAGCCTTGTTTTCATAACATACATAATTTATGATTTATAAGTCCAGTATAATTATTTTATTGCATTTTTTACAAGTTTCATTGGTTTTCTTCTTCTTTGGTTCATATCGAGCTGGATCGAATAGCTGAGATATGATTCAAGAAGAGTTGGACAATGAAATG
>NW_017302328.1:0-328 GCF_001594115.1 Trachymyrmex septentrionalis | reverse complement strand
AAAAAAGAGATATTCTAATTTAATGAATAAAAAAATCTATTTTTCGATCAAAAAAAAAATTACAGACTGAGTGTCACCATTTAACACCTTCAAATAAAGAGTCCGAGAAAGGAACTTTTTATCAACTAGCCAAGAACGTTTGTTCTCTCTCTTTTGCATTTAAACGACGTAACCTCCTTTAGATTGATGTCTACTTTCGTTTCACTGTACAGCATATTTTTTTTCACCACATGCAATTACATATAGTATATAAACTTACGTTGTTAATCTCCTTATTAATGATTGGCTTGTTTGCTTTCCACCAAGTAATCACCGCATTTGGTCGTGA
>NW_017302327.1:0-328 GCF_001594115.1 Trachymyrmex septentrionalis | reverse complement strand
GAGAGAGAGAGAGAGAGCCGCTCGGTTAGCTTAATGCGCGGCCGGGGAATTTCATACAATATTAAGGAATAATTTTTTTTCTTCTACGGAAGGAAATGCTTGCGAGTACGATGCCATTAGCTCCGTGAATCGCTTGCATTAATCAAGGCGCCGTATAGCCGCGCGGGGCCGATCGCGCAGAAGAACACAGGGTGTTCCTCTACCAAGCGCGGCGCCGGAAAATACTGACGCGTGCAGAATGCCGAAAGATCGGCTGACTAATGTTCCGCCGGAGGTCCATTACGGTCCAACAGGCTCGCTTCTATCACGTATAGAAGCGTAGCGCGTT
>NW_017302326.1:0-328 GCF_001594115.1 Trachymyrmex septentrionalis | reverse complement strand
TAGGTTTCAACTAAATTTTTATTGAATAATATTTTAATATAATAATTATAATTAAATATTAAAATATCTTACACTGCAAAATGTGGCCATTGTAACAGGGGACATTTTTCCAACGGTAAGACAAATCTGTTTAGAACCTCTTGTCATTAAGAGCAACAAATCTTCTGCAACTTTTGGATCCATGGTATACCATTTATTACTATACGCCGCATAGTATACCTTGTTGCACTTAAAAATATTAAAAGTACTTTTAGATATTAATTATTATATACACTACCTCATATATAAATAAAAATCAGTCATTATTATATATGTACGATAATTTATA
>NW_017302325.1:0-328 GCF_001594115.1 Trachymyrmex septentrionalis | reverse complement strand
ACATTCTTTATATAAAGATAAATGCAAATTTTCTTAATATTGCGGAACATTATTTGTACTAAATGCGGCTTTGGTTAAAAATATTAAATATCTTGTTGACCATTATTTCATTTAATAACTAATTTAATTAATAATTTTATTAGCTTATCCCACTGAATTCATCAGTTAATAACTACTAAAGATTAAAATAAAGTTATTTAAAGTATATATTTTAAATAAAAAAAGTTATTTAGTATTTATTATTTTAAATAACTATACAGTTTTACCTATTTCTTATTTAGTATTTTAAATAAATTTCCCGAATCTATTTGACATTTTTTATTTCAAA
>NW_017302324.1:0-327 GCF_001594115.1 Trachymyrmex septentrionalis | reverse complement strand
AGAAAAAAATATTAGCATAAAAATATTATTAAAAGAGATAGACAAATTTTTAACTTAAAAAACTTAATTAATTAAAGTTTAAAAGTAACTAAATTAAGTTGAGTTAAAAATTATTAACTTTTTAATTTTTAACGTTTTAACTAGTTACTACCCAACCCTGATCAATAGTTTATGATTTTAGTTTTGCGCTATTTCTTAGAATTATGCGAATGTGAACATGATGTTTCTTTTGAGCTTTGAGATGCATAATTTATATCAATTCCCTCGCTTCTCATAAAATGAAATGCTTGATTTTTGTGAATCATTTTACTTCTTTGGAAATCTTAA
>NW_017302323.1:0-327 GCF_001594115.1 Trachymyrmex septentrionalis | reverse complement strand
TAAAATCTTCTATTTTTTTATTAATATATTTTTTACGCAAGATTTCATTTTATCGGATTTGTTTTTCGTTGCCTCTTGTATTTTTTAGATATCAAGAAAAATTTCACTAAATTACAAAGGAAACTTTGTAATACTTTGTGAACATGACTTTTCACGATTTTGTAAAAATAGAAAGTAAGAAAATAAGGAAAGAGCCTCGCGCAGCTTCGACAAAGATTCGATGGGTTTATAAGAGCATTTAAGCTATTGGACTTTCCGGCTTGCCACCTCTCTGCTTCTCCGCACATCTCTGACCAACCTTTCGGCGGACACTGGCGACAACGAGAA
>NW_017302322.1:0-327 GCF_001594115.1 Trachymyrmex septentrionalis | reverse complement strand
CGAGTAATATACATATATATTAAAAAAAAACGTTGAAATTTATAATTATATATATGTATATATATAATTTTTTCTAAATTTAAATATAATTTTAAATTGAAATAATGCAATACAGAAAAGTTTTGCGCAATTTTTATGCATTAATTTTTTTAAAATTAATATCTCTGTCTTACATTTTTCGATACCATCAATTTGCGTATTTAATTCGAATCGAAACGTAATATGGTCAACGATGATAATATAATTGACTAAAGAAAGATTTTTTCTTCTTATTGATTTTTGATCAAAATGCAATCATACTATGGCCAGATTCAACCAAGGTAAGTT
>NW_017302321.1:0-327 GCF_001594115.1 Trachymyrmex septentrionalis | reverse complement strand
AATAGATAGATTATATTTGTATAGAAAATTTAATGTTTATGATTGTTAAAACTAAACTAAGAAGATGATCGGTGTGCTAATTATTCATATTGGCAGATCATATTCAGACTTACATAAATTATGTGTTAAACACGTGTCTCGTTATCGCTCTACGTTCAGCAGTTATTCCAATAGTTCTTCTAGTTTCTTATAATTCTTTTACTTCATTACTTGTCCTTATAATTCCAATAGTTCTTTCTGCACGCGTTTATTACTGGCACTGAAACCTTCAAAATTCGCGACTGTTGATTTCGCTTTATATGATATATCCATTCGCGACCTTTTCTG
>NW_017302320.1:0-327 GCF_001594115.1 Trachymyrmex septentrionalis | reverse complement strand
AAGCGCTTCCACCAACAGAAAAATTATTACTAATATATTGTACCCTTTTTGACTACACAACTTCAATAAATATATCGTTTCATATCCCTAAAAACAGCGAAAACATTCTAACAGAACAGAGTTACTGCTCCATCCTATATATACATATATAATAGAATAAATACGTACATACATATAAAGTAGAACGTGTTCTAGATCCTCTTGACAATTAATTCGTTTGAATTTAACTCTTTCGCTCCTAACGCCGGCATCCACGAAGTGATTCTGGCTATAGCCAGCTTTCGCGAAGTAATTCATTTATAATGTCCTTTATAATAAGAATTACGC
>NW_017302319.1:0-327 GCF_001594115.1 Trachymyrmex septentrionalis | reverse complement strand
CTTTTTGCAACTGCAAAGTGACCGACATCCTTTTTTGCACTTGCAGGAAATCGTTTAAAATAGTATGTCCGGTACTGTCCGGTTTCTTAGTCGTAATAATCGGAGTAAGGCCAATGTTTTGGCATTACCATCCCCATTCCACCAGATTGTTTATCTTTCCACGCCACTGTTGAACCTGATAATATGTTTGCAATGAGTGTTGTTGTGCGGATGCTGATGTAAGAGGCAACATCGCGAGATTGAAAGTGCGATTATTGGCAGATTTCAAGAAACAGTACTTGTGCGCATTTAACGACATGTGTTCATCTTCAGTACATCCGTATACTA
>NW_017302318.1:0-327 GCF_001594115.1 Trachymyrmex septentrionalis | reverse complement strand
ATAATCTTTATAGTATATTTAATTTCTTAAAATAAAATTTTTTCTGTGTCATATCATAAATTAAATATATGTAATTAAATATATATAATGCAGATTACAAACAATACTATTTTTTTATTCTGATATAATTTCACCCTTAGAGCATTTACGATAAGTCATTCGTATCTTATTTCTTTTCTTCAAAATACTGGTTAACTAATTCTTTTTATCTTTTTTAAATAATCCTTTCCTTCTTTTTAAATATACAATTTTATAAATGTTTTTTAAAAATGGTAAAATGTATATAAGAATCTATTCATAATTTTTGTATATTTGCAAAAATTATGG
>NW_017302317.1:0-327 GCF_001594115.1 Trachymyrmex septentrionalis | reverse complement strand
TGAGCTTCTCCAATTGGAGATACGAAGTACTTTTTCAAGTAATTACGCACCTTCCGATATCAAACCACCTCAATTGGCTCCAATCCTATCCAACTCTTGAAAAAATGCACCAGAGCCAATAGTTTTCGATCGATCATCATGAATTAGTCCGTTCTCATCCTCAACATCGACCAAATTAGGAAGATCATACTGCGCGGTAGATTTGTTATTACTATTAGAGCTCATAATAAAATGGAAGCAAACAAGAGCTTTAATAACGTTTTTTGCATTTTTTACGGAAAAACATAAATGTCTGTTTAATAAATGCCAGCGTGACACTAGTATTCC
>NW_017302316.1:0-327 GCF_001594115.1 Trachymyrmex septentrionalis | reverse complement strand
AGAGTAAAACTAAAATATTATACATCAATAAAATTAAATAAATTTTTTAATTCAAATTTCAATTCAAATCAAACTTTTAAAATAATAAAAAGTTAGAGAGAAGATTATTAACTAATATATAAATTTACAGAAGTTTAAATAATTTTACATTAATCAGCCCACATGGCGGTTCTATAGTGTTAATTAATGTTTTCGTAATTATTTTTGCTTACGAACGATTATTATAGCGTTATAATGAATCTGTTATTACAAAATTACAAAACTTCAAAATTACAGAATTCCTCAGCTACAAACATTTTAGATTGAAAATCGTGTTAGCATTCGCGT
>NW_017302315.1:0-326 GCF_001594115.1 Trachymyrmex septentrionalis | reverse complement strand
AAGGCGCTTTGTATTTAAAGTTGTAATCTTTTTCTTTACTCACTGCATGTTTTTAATAGTAATTAATCATCAATTCTTGCTTTTCGTCCTGATAATTCTGCCTGAATGATACAATAAATTAAGAAATGTCATAACGTAATAAAAATGTCATCAACTTAGCTTACAACTATCAATTTATATTACAACCATGACTGTCCAAAAACTCCTTGTATCACAAAGCACAAGAGACTGAAACAATTTATTTCAATCGAATTTTCAATAAATAAAGGCAATATTTACATCCTTATACGCTGTTTAAAGTTAACTTTGTAACACACTGACTTTAA
>NW_017302314.1:0-326 GCF_001594115.1 Trachymyrmex septentrionalis | reverse complement strand
ATTCGTTTTCGGCACTAGATTTGTCGCTTCCATTGCCTCCGTTGCCTCCGTTACCTCCGTTGCCTCCATCGTCTCCGTCATCTCCGTCATCTTCGCCTTCTGAGTCGCCTTCGTCGTCGTCCTTGCATTCTTTCGGAAGCTTTTTACCATGTTTATCAAGCATGAAATTATTAGTATATCCTAACGCTTTCTTATTTTCCTCTTCACAAGGAGGCTCAGTTTCTTCTTCGGGTTTACATTCCTTATCTTTCTCCTCAGTTTTATCTTCCTCATCTTCCTTTTCAGTTTTACATTTTTCATCTTCCTTCTCAGTTTTATCTTTCTCA
>NW_017302313.1:0-326 GCF_001594115.1 Trachymyrmex septentrionalis | reverse complement strand
CTTAAGGAAAACATTAAGATTAAATAAAATAGAAACAAACGATTGTAACTTACTATAAATATGATTCTAGCCACTGTTGCTTAGAATGTATTTTTGCACTGTACGGCAAGGGGGCAATTAACTTTTGACAATCAAAGCTTTGCTTATAATTTTCTATTGATGGATAAATAAATTGGAACTGTGGATGATTCTTTAAACCCATAGAAATCTCCTTTGACATACATCGAATTATGTATTTCAACAACCAATTTTCAATAGTTGAGCCAAAGCAGCCTACAGCAGAACTCTGTGCGACTATAGGCCACTGTGCATCTGGCGGCAGTGTG
>NW_017302312.1:0-326 GCF_001594115.1 Trachymyrmex septentrionalis | reverse complement strand
CCGTGCATCTTTTAATCTTAAATATTCCATGGGTCCATTTCTTGCTTCCTGCACTTCATTTTGCGTCCGTCCAAGTTACGTTTAGTGCTCTAATGTCGGGATACGCAAGTCGAAAGTTTTTGCGATAGTAGATCGCAATTTCCATCCTGCTCATTCGATCTTGCAATCCCGTAATTGCTTCCATCACTTTATCTAATATTTCCTCTTGCCTATTTTGAATTGGTGCTTCGCGCGCGCGTTCTCCTATAATATTTCTGAAACGATTTATCTCTGCTTCTATTAAATATTTACATCTCCCTTAAAAATTATTTTAATGTCGCTTAATA
>NW_017302311.1:0-326 GCF_001594115.1 Trachymyrmex septentrionalis | reverse complement strand
TAAGGAGCAGAGGTGGTTCCATATGTTACTGTTAGCAACCGATAAGATGTCACTTCATGGGTCGAGGGAGATCGATGCAAGACTAATTGAAATTTAGTATCTTCCTCTCGTATTCGAATTTGCCGAAACATCTTTGTAATATCGGCGGAGCAGACAAATTTATGTTGACGCCAGCGTAATATAATGGCCGGTAAATCCTGCTGTAATTTAGGGCCCACAAGGAGGGTAGAGTTCAGAGACTTACCAATATCCGTTCTAGCCGACGCGTTAAATACGACTCGTACCTTTGTAGACGAGCTCGACGGTTTTATAACGGGATGATGAGG
>NW_017302310.1:0-325 GCF_001594115.1 Trachymyrmex septentrionalis | reverse complement strand
ATAAGTTATCAGAAATTGAAATTGCAACACCAAAAAATAGATATCTGATTAGAACGAAACTCTATTACCATTCATGGAACAATACAAATAAATAATTAAAATTTCAGAAATTTAGTATAAAGTTTTAAATCTTTATGTATGGACAGTTCTGTTTGGGGCCATCTCCTTTTATTTAGTATATGTATGTATATTACTCGCATTCAATTTTTGTGAAATTTGGTCCATGGAATAATTTGATAATGTTTTATTCGCATCTGAGATTAAAAATAAAAGTTTGAAATAATGTATCCAATATGGGGGGGGGGGGGGGGAAAATTATAAAAAT
>NW_017302309.1:0-325 GCF_001594115.1 Trachymyrmex septentrionalis | reverse complement strand
TAAAGTCTTAAAATAAAACTCTCATAAGTTGTAAGTAATAATCTGACTGAATTTTAATTGAACGAGAATTGTCGAGCTTTCTAAATGTGAAACGAAACGTGACCGAAGTCCTCGTTAAGTATAATAAGCGTGATAACATTTTAAAGTATTAGGAGATTTTATTTACTCGGTAAATATTTTAAAAATTTAGTATGTTTTTATCTTAGAACTTTTAGGGATGTTAACGACAAAAATTATTTTATTAGAACACACTTGAAAAATCTTTTAATGTGTATCTGTTATTCTATTCTACATTGTTTCTCGAGAAATTTAATTGGATGTATCC
>NW_017302308.1:0-325 GCF_001594115.1 Trachymyrmex septentrionalis | reverse complement strand
TCAAGTCCTGACGAATCATGAGTTTTTCGCAGTATATACCGTGACGCGACGCGACGTGTCGGCTTCCCTATTTTAGTTGTCTTCTTCCTCCTCGTTCGTTCTCTCGACTCGTCAACTTTACCTATTTCTTTCTTTATTGAGTATACGCGATGACTTTTCCCTGTCGCGCGCATGTTACCATCTTTCAACCGTGTGAAATTACAAGGAGAGTATCTTTACAAGGAGATCACTGCGACAGTGTTGCGGTACATGAATTTTAAAATATTTAGTTTCTTCAGGACACAATTAATAATTCACAATAGCGCAATCAATGATTACATTTCCA
>NW_017302307.1:0-325 GCF_001594115.1 Trachymyrmex septentrionalis | reverse complement strand
CAAAAGAATTTCCACCGTTACAAAATATTACAAGAGGAAATATCTTTCGAAATCCATGGACGACAGCTGACCATACACAAGCAATGAAGGAAAGGGAAAAATCTGAACCAAAGCGGCAAGTGCCACCAACAAACAATGGACCCATTATAAGTTCTAGTGAGAGTGTGACACAACATCTAAACTTAAGTGAATTACAATCTCTTATGTCTGAAATGAACAAAATTAAACAAATATGCAACATAGGAAAAATGTTAAGAGCGGTCAAGGAACTTAGAATTCAATTAGAGCAATGCACAACAGAAATGGAACAATTTGAAGTATTTTT
>NW_017302306.1:0-325 GCF_001594115.1 Trachymyrmex septentrionalis | reverse complement strand
GTGTGTGTGTGTGAACCACACGCACGCACATATGCCTTTCAATAATTTAAACTTTTTTAATTATATGTAGGATATCTCCGTAATATAAATTTTTTTTTTAATTTAATGACATGAGAAAGTTATATTTGAAGGAAAAAGATATTTATTTCATATACAGAATATCTCCTAACCAACCATATAATAAATATAATATAACCGTACAATAATTTTATGGCGCATTTAGAGATAGAGTAAAAAATTCTAGTACGAAAATGTCGAAGCTTTAATAGTTTTTGAATAATAATTCAAAAATGGTTTATAATTCGAAAATTATTATAGCTTCGAC
>NW_017302305.1:0-325 GCF_001594115.1 Trachymyrmex septentrionalis | reverse complement strand
TTCCTGATTGGATATTTTTCCCATCACGTATATTATTTTCCTCTCAATATAATACGTTAACTGTATTTATAGACTATATTATATATCGAAAGGAAAAATATTTTTATTTTATTATTTGAATGTGTACAAAAAAAGACAAGTATATGTACAATATAATGTTAGGGGAGTTATTCAGCTATTGCTCTTTAGAACTGTTTGATCGATTACAAGGGCCATTATTCCATTATCAGCGACCTTCAATGAAATAAAAATGAATCCCTTTCTTAAATTTACCTTTCCAATTTAGTTGAGTGTATATATAAATTAATATCTTATGATTACAAGA
>NW_017302304.1:0-325 GCF_001594115.1 Trachymyrmex septentrionalis | reverse complement strand
ATAAAATTATATTAAGCTTATATTAAATTATATTAAATACATATAAACATTTTTTTGCGGGATGCTATAAACAACTTAACGAATAAAGTAAATTTAAAAATTTATTGCAATTATATCATTATACTGATTTGTATATGGCTATGTCACTTGATTAACGACGTTATGCACACGTCCTCTTTTCAATGTTAGTGAGCGCATAAAAAGCGCGACTACTAACATTAAGAGTATTATGAAAGTCCGATAAGTTCCGTTTCACGTTCATGCATGGCTTCTACATTATATTATAATAAATTGTATTCTGACAATAACTATACATTGAATAACA
>NW_017302302.1:0-325 GCF_001594115.1 Trachymyrmex septentrionalis | reverse complement strand
CTCTCGCTCGGCGGGCCACAGCACAAGTGCCGGGCGCTGATCCTCCCAAGGGCACGCAGGGCTTGTTATCCCCGCGAGGGGGCCTTATCGCACCTTATTGGCGCTGCGGCTCTGCTAATCGCGGGAACCGCGTCATGTCCGTGTCGCATGTCCTGGCGAGCGGAATTTGAGGGACCGCAGGATCTTCTCAGGCCGCCTAGTGGCCTCGAGGCGCCTTCTCGGAGCTCTCGCCGTCCTTGGGGCGTAGAGTGGCTACCCCTATCCTGCTAGTCTAATCCTCGTTCCGCCTTGTGTCTGGAAGATGATGCGATAAAAGGTGTCTTGC
>NW_017302301.1:0-324 GCF_001594115.1 Trachymyrmex septentrionalis | reverse complement strand
TTTGTGCCGATTTGGAGTGTATATTGGAGAAGAAGACCAAAAATGAAGACATTTTGAGATTCACCTATCAGCATCATAAAGTTTTCAGCGTAGGATATTACATTACGTTGAGTATACGATGAAACTATGTCGACAAATCTTATCGTGGCGAGGATTGCGTATTGTGGTTTGTCAAGGAATTTGCGCGTACGCGATCACTGTTATTTAACCAGACGTTATAGAGGTCCTGCGCATTCACGTTGTATGGTAAACGTAACGAAGAAATTTGCTCCTCTTTGTTCGATGGACCTGGTGGAATACTCGCTCACGCGTTCTATCCTTCAA
>NW_017302300.1:0-324 GCF_001594115.1 Trachymyrmex septentrionalis | reverse complement strand
CTTTATATTAGCATGTTTTCGTATGAAATATATATAATTTGTCATAAACTTAGTTTTCTTATAATAAATTATTTAAGCATTAAACATCCAGCTTCGACTGTTATCCTATTTCTATTAGTTTGTGTACAATTCAATAAGATTCTTAATGTTTTTTTAGAATCATCTCTTAATATTTTTATACATAGATTAATGACATGAATTAGGGCCGCAGCACAAACATAGTTGTAACTGAGTCGTGAAATGTGAGTCGTAGTCGTAGATCAACGCACAATGTTTTGATAAATCTACAACTATTATTTACGTTCCACGACTAACAATCAGTTA
>NW_017302299.1:0-324 GCF_001594115.1 Trachymyrmex septentrionalis | reverse complement strand
TGATGTATGTTATATATATATATATCTTTAAATTTTACAAATTTTTATTAAAAAAATGCATACATATAATTTTTAAAGTTTAATTGAAAAGTTCATTGTTCTTGTATTATATTACTAACTACACTTTGTTTTCTTTTATTTTTTTATTTTTATTATCGTTTGGACCGAGTGGATTTGTTTCTTTTCAATTATAGTGATGTTCGAAGGAAATTCCCAAGATTACTACGCTTGGTAAGTACATCATGCATATTTTCCAAATTGTATATATATATATCTTTTATCTAATATAAATTTTTATATTAGATAAAAGTAATAATATAATAA
>NW_017302298.1:0-324 GCF_001594115.1 Trachymyrmex septentrionalis | reverse complement strand
ATGCGTGAAGAATATAGATTCAAAACTATATATTTTTTTCTCGCACGATTACTGCTAAGCGTATCCGATTGATTGCCATTTTACGTTGATAGCGAATCGTTAAACATATTGCATTTGAATTGATTTTAAAAAATCATGTTCAAAAATTGTTGCGTTTAGAACAAATTACGCTACCAAAATAAGGCCCAGTGTCTTATAAAAGCATTTTAAATATAAACGGACTATACATTGGTTCGACGTCATATTATTCGCTTATTATGTCTCACATGCATATACAATATTTGCGTTACTCTGTATTATAATGTAAGGAAATAATATATTCTA
>NW_017302297.1:0-323 GCF_001594115.1 Trachymyrmex septentrionalis | reverse complement strand
ATTTCTTCGGGTTTGGAAACAGGAAATAATCGCAGAGGGCTAAATCTGGCGAATATACTGGATGGAGAAGCAATTCATAACGGAATTTGTTGAATTTGGCGATTGGTGCCGGGCACATGTGAATGCGTGCATTGTCTTTCTTCTTCGTCAAATGGGGACATTTTTTTTTTAATGTTGTTGGAACGGTCCAATAAGGCTGCGTAGTAATCGCCATTATTGTTTGGTTCGACGGAAAGTAATCGATATGAATTATATACCGCGGGCATCTCAAAAAACTATGGCCATTACCTTTCCGGCCGACTTCACGGTCTTCGCCTTCTTCG
>NW_017302296.1:0-323 GCF_001594115.1 Trachymyrmex septentrionalis | reverse complement strand
CACACACACACACATAGTGCTCATAGAGCCTGGAACCTGTTCCCCTACTGGGAGAGTAGTAGAGTACATTGAATCGCCCGCATATTATACCATACTACGCTTGCACGCGGTGCTGACCATATTCACGCCTCCTAGCCTTTCGCTACCGGGGGAGACGTGATCGTAAATGTTTGCCGCGCGATTTACGGTATTGCGTATTATGTCGTACTCTCTCGCGGCCATGATTCTTTTACCGGGGCACCCAATCGTATTTCAATTTTCCATTCTACAGGACTTCTATTCGCGCGGGCGCGGGCGCGAGAAAACGGCCGGCAGCCTCTCGG
>NW_017302295.1:0-323 GCF_001594115.1 Trachymyrmex septentrionalis | reverse complement strand
GCGGTAGGATCTCCCTTTGCTCCCATTTTGCAAGTTCCAGAATAGTGAAAAAGCGTGGAAGTCAGGAGTCTTAACATGCATTCCCAATAAGCATTAGAATCATACTCATAGTCATGGCATTCAGTACAAGTAATTTGCAACAACTGAGAATTCAATGCCTGCATCGCCTTTGTTTGACCAAAATTTAATGCAGTTCTAAGACCAGCGATCATTGTCTTCATATCATTTGGATCGTTGAAATAATTCAGCGTAATCTCTGGTTTAACATTAACGTCGTTAGCCAATAATGTTATTCGACCACGACTTTTTGGTTTCATCAATAT
>NW_017302294.1:0-323 GCF_001594115.1 Trachymyrmex septentrionalis | reverse complement strand
ATCGTTTCATAAATTTAATTGTATTTGTTTCATAATTATTGCATTTTCTCTGTTAGATTTGCATTTTTGATCGAATTAATTTATATCTTTTTAATAAATATTTTTTTTTTATGTATATTTGCAAAACATTTTTAAAAAGCTGAAAGGTTTTATATTAATGTAATTTATATCATATTAATGCTGCAAGACTTACTAATTAAAAAAATATTTTATTATAGATTGAAGTTAATGTAAATGTAAATCAGGAGAAATTAATAGATTTTTGCAAGAAACATGACATAACGGTAACTGCTTATTCTCCTCTGGGACAACCCGGAAATGTA
>NW_017302293.1:0-323 GCF_001594115.1 Trachymyrmex septentrionalis | reverse complement strand
GCCGCAAATGATCGCGCGTATAGTTCTCGGCAGCATTTCGCCGTGCTGGCGCTTTTTCGCTGCCTCCTATTATTCGTGATTTTGCATCGCAGTTCGTGACGCGTATCGTCAGCGATTGCCGATTCAAATTTCACACTAAAGGCTATGCGCTCTCGAACGCTTACTTAAAGGCGCGCAAACCATGTGCTTTCATCTTGAAATTCAATTTTAGCCTTAGAGGTCTTTATATTCTCTTCTAGATTATTCTTGTTTACAAGTAAATGCTCTCCACTCCGGCCCTATGTCAGCAAAGATGTGTATTGCTCGCTCGTTTGCGACTTTCA
>NW_017302292.1:0-323 GCF_001594115.1 Trachymyrmex septentrionalis | reverse complement strand
GGTCATGGTTTTACAGACAGGTGTGGCGGTTTATGCTGCACCCCAATTTTTAATTTAAAATCGTATCAAAAAACTAATATAAAAAATAATATAAATAAAACTAATTTAGAAAACTACAAGCATTTAAAATGACGTAATATTATCAATAATATATATAGATACTGTTAAACTACGAAATTTGCAAAAGAAGATCATAAGAATTTTATTTTTGCATTCGTAGAATTTGTAGTTGATTTAATATATGTCGAAATAAGCCACAAATGTACGAATTATGAGTTTGTACTTTTTTAATTAGCTAAACAGATCATGGTTTTATTAATATT
>NW_017302291.1:0-323 GCF_001594115.1 Trachymyrmex septentrionalis | reverse complement strand
AATTAATTTAAAGAAACTCTTAAAACTAAATCACAAGTAAGTATACTCGAAATATGCAAAAATTAAGTAAATTTACTAAAAAATATATAATTAATTTTAATGACACTATAAATATTAACTATAAATATTTAAAAAATGTGATGGAGATTAGAGTAATTATTATGTTTGTTTGGTTGTGTGTGTGTGTAAGATTGACTAGTAGTTATAGCTTAATGTAATTTTGTAAATTATAAATCTCTTACTAAAAGGGAAAATCTAAGTATTTTAAGTATTCTCATATATCTAAGTATTCTAATTTTGATGTATCAGTGTATTTAATCTGT
>NW_017302290.1:0-323 GCF_001594115.1 Trachymyrmex septentrionalis | reverse complement strand
AAGGGATCGTAACTCCGGCGGCCGTTGATCGACTGAGGGGGAAGGCCCGTCGGCGGGTTTCGAGAGTGGCGTACCACTCTCGAGAATAGCCCGCCGACAATGGGCGTTCGAACAGTGGAGGCCATCCTCCCCTGTCTAGAGGAATGGGTTGGCAGGGGATGGGGCGGACTTTTATACCACATGATGCAGATACTCACCGGATACGGCTGTTTCGGGGAGTACCTGCGTCGATTAGGAAAGGAGCTGACCGCGTGCTGTTTCGATCGCGACAGGGAACGGGACACCGCGCAACACGCACTTGAGGCTTGTCCGGCCTGGGCAAG
>NW_017302289.1:0-323 GCF_001594115.1 Trachymyrmex septentrionalis | reverse complement strand
AGAAATTCAGATAAATGATGTAAGATCCAAAAGGAATAATTTTCTCTTGCATCAATAAATATATTTCTTTGTATCTTGAAAATTATTAGAATCATTTTTGTATAATTTATTATTTTAATATTAAGTATTTTAAGTTATAATAAAACTCTGAACGCGATTTTAAAATAATTATGAGATAAAATTCTTCTGTTTCTTGGTGTATGTATATTTTGGATCTTACATGTTACTACTTTAACTGGTATAAAATCCAGTTACTACATATGAATAAGTTATAAAAGATCAGGCTAAAGTTAGTGCATTGAAATAAACAATAATTAATAACC
>NW_017302288.1:0-322 GCF_001594115.1 Trachymyrmex septentrionalis | reverse complement strand
GATATGAATCCTATCGTATTTTATCTATTCTATAAGATTTCTATAAGATTCAAACTGAATTCATGAACCAAATTTTATATTCAAAACGATAGGATTTTTTGTATCGTTCTCTAACAATTTTTTTGTCAGGGCAAATGAATGCCATATAACTTTTATATTTTATTAACTTAAAATATTTAATAACATAAAATTAAAAGTGATTTTATGTATAATAACATTAATAAATTAGTATTGTTGGTAATGTTTTTATATTATTATTTTAATTCTTTTACACAATTTTAAGAATTTAAACTATTCATTGACTGGGAAGTAGCGCGATAAC
>NW_017302287.1:0-322 GCF_001594115.1 Trachymyrmex septentrionalis | reverse complement strand
TTTTTTTTTTTTATCACCTTTTATCTTAATTCACAAAAAAGCTTTTTACTCTTTAATTGAGAGGAATTATTACACTGGAAATTGTAGGGTAACATACTAATACATTATACTGAAAATTAAGGATAAAATACCGTATATAAATATAAGTAACGTATCACATATTATTATAAATTTGATACCAATATATCATTATAAATTCTAGTATGCTTATGTATTTTTTGCTTTAATTTGTAGGCCCATATCTATCTTTTCTTTTTTTATAATAAGAATAAACCGATAGATAAATATTTTTTAATACGTACATTTTTAGGAGTAGTATTCC
>NW_017302286.1:0-322 GCF_001594115.1 Trachymyrmex septentrionalis | reverse complement strand
GAGACACGAAAGTCGTTGATGGTAATTGAACCAGCAATCAAGAAGTTAGCTGGGAATGTCGTCATCCCACTGGCATTGGAGTGCGATCACAGTCGTTGCATAAAAATTTTAGCAGTAATAGTGACGAGAGAAGCCCATCCTAGAGGATTAAAAAACTTGGCGATGGTCGACAGAATGGCTCGTTTGGTTTTGGCGGGTGATGACGGTACGGTCACGCGGAATTGAAAAATATCTCTCGTAGGATTCCACAATATTTCTAAGACCTTAAGATACTCATCGTCTTGAAGAATTTTATGAGTGGCTAAACCATGATCCGCGGGAT
>NW_017302285.1:0-322 GCF_001594115.1 Trachymyrmex septentrionalis | reverse complement strand
ACTACGAATTACCAGTAGAGTTACAAAACATAAACAATCATCCTGAGCTCTACGCAATACAGAAGGTAAAGAACGTTCTATCTTCAATTAAAACTCGCGGAGCTTACCGTACTTTTACGCTCACATTACCACCGGAGATAATAACATTATATACCGATGACGATGGAGATATGGTATACAAAGGGAGTTACTTAAAAGAAACTACAACGCCTGAATACAATATAAAGACGACAAAAGGAAAGGAAGAGGACATATCCACACTTCTGCAACAAATAGTGTCTGCTACAAAGAAAGAAACATTATCAGAATCAACAAAAAAAAA
>NW_017302284.1:0-322 GCF_001594115.1 Trachymyrmex septentrionalis | reverse complement strand
TGAGTCTTGATGTAGAACTCGACATTATTCACGTACGATTGAACAGTGAAATGTTTCATATCTCTTGGAAAAGTTTTAGTTCTAGTTGATAAAGAAAGATAAAAAGACTACTTACGAAAAAATAAACGTAAAGAAATTAACATACTGGAATTCTAATAAGAAATAAAAACTCACCAAAAAACATATTTAAATTATTCAAACAAGTGTGTCCATATAAGTACAAAAAAAACCATTAGAATATGACGACAAGTGGAACGCAGATGTGTAAGACGGATATTGTGTATCGATTAATATGTACGCTCGCTGATACGGATCACCATGG
>NW_017302283.1:0-322 GCF_001594115.1 Trachymyrmex septentrionalis | reverse complement strand
CGATCGATGAATTATTACCTAAAGCGATCCTGGATGCCGGTCAAATGAACATGTTGATGTTCGGATCGCTGATAATGACCTGCGTGGTCAATCCTATCTTCTTGGTGCCTATCGTAATTATCAGTGGGATATTTTATTGGATCCGCAAGGTTTATCTCAAGACCAGCAAGAACGTTAAGCGACTGGAGGGAATAAGTATGTCTGCCTTTCTTATGTTTTTTTTATTTTAATCCTCAACATTTATCAAAATGTTAGTTATATATAAGATATTGCCGAATTGTCTGAACAAACTTTAACGGTATGTTTTGTGAGTTAAAATAAA
>NW_017302282.1:0-322 GCF_001594115.1 Trachymyrmex septentrionalis | reverse complement strand
GCGTTGCATATAATGCAAAATTGTCATAATTTGGTACATGTCTGTATATGAAGCTGTCAACTATGTTTTTATGTTCGAACTGAAACATTAGCATGTATACTTTAAACTATGTCAATATGTAAATGGTATGAATGAAGAAATTAAATAATTGTTTACGCCAAATGTTCTATTATCAGTAAATTCCGAGTTGTAAGTACTTTTCACAAAATTTATGATAAAGCTTCTACATATTATAGAATGAATAGTTCGCGCTTTAAATAATATTGTAAACCAATAACTGGTGAGTGAACATTGTTTTTCAAGAAGACAAGTATGAATACAC
>NW_017302281.1:0-322 GCF_001594115.1 Trachymyrmex septentrionalis | reverse complement strand
GTGTGTGTGTGTGTGTGTGTGTGTGTGTGTGTGTGTGTGTGCAAAAATAATTCACAAAATACTCAAAATTGAAGAAGACTTCCAAAAAGACTTGGCAAATTAAAGAAACGCAAAATTCAGTTTGTTATTGATTAAATGATAGAAAAAACTATGTAAGGTATCTGAGCCGAATAAGACCCAACTAATTCATTTTATTTTTTTTTTAATTTTTGAAGATATTAAAATAAATCAAGTGAAAATAAAATCTTTATTTCACTTTTTTTAAAAATATATATCTTCTATATAGAATATTTGTAAATATATAAATAAATAAAAAAATATT
>NW_017302280.1:0-321 GCF_001594115.1 Trachymyrmex septentrionalis | reverse complement strand
CCTTTGTCTGCTTTATTTGCAATATAAACTGCAAAATCTAATTGAAATAAATATTTTAATATGCGTTAAATATATACCCACATTATTAGTAGTTCGGATACTTGCATAAATTTTATTAAACGGATGAGTAAATTTAAGACATTATTATAAAACATCAATTATGTTATATTATCGCCAATATCAAAGAGCAATACTATCCCTTACGTTTAATGATATACCGTTATTTTTAACGGATTCGATATGTGTCAAAATCAGTCTATCTTTTAATAGTTTCAAAGTACAGCATTCATATTAATATATGAACTTAGTAACTACAATGTT
>NW_017302279.1:0-321 GCF_001594115.1 Trachymyrmex septentrionalis | reverse complement strand
CGAAAATGCAAGACTGCAGAATTGGCGATCGATGCGTGAACAAAATCCGTCGCCGGGCATGACCAAATATGGTCATAGTCAAAAAGTGCAGTAATGAGACACCGTGCACTTCCATAAATCTGGCCGCCTAATCATCGGCCAGAGAGTCTCGCACAATAAATCTACAGGCGCATGGCGAGCGACGAGTGTCTTGTTTACACACCCAATAGCGACCGCCTCAAGTGTTATCGCAAGCTCGAATGAAATCTTAACCACAATAATACGAATAATCATAATCGTTAATGCGAAGCTAAGATATCATTGTGTAAAAGGGATAATTAT
>NW_017302278.1:0-321 GCF_001594115.1 Trachymyrmex septentrionalis | reverse complement strand
TGAGCTTTCGAGTTCCTAACGCCTAATAATAATAATAATAATATACTTATTTAACATACTGTTTTTATTTAGTTTTTTACATGATCTTATATTTATAAAATTTAATTGATTTTAAAGAGAAAAATTAATACAATATATACTTGATGCATTTCGATTTATAATTTTAATTTTCTTGATTTATTATTTACTTGTACATCATCTTTCAAATAAATGAAAAAGTATTATCTAACTTTTAATGAATTTAACTTTTATGAATCAGTCTTTATATATATTAGGAGTATAAATAAGTTTTCGCCGTTTGACAAACAATGGCGCTACCAG
>NW_017302277.1:0-321 GCF_001594115.1 Trachymyrmex septentrionalis | reverse complement strand
ACAAGAAACACATGCTATAATTTACAAGAAACATCAACAAAACACATGCAAAATTTTTCAAAACACACCCAAAGCATTGGTTAAAGGTTTTAAAGAAAAAAACATTCAATATATAAAGATTTATATATATATAATATTAGTAAGCCTGCCATTTCACACTCTGAGCGAAATATAATATATGGTCAATCTGTTAAATCTTCAATAAAATTGATTAATACTTTAATATAATCTTTTTACAGCATTTGGATTCAATTGTAGTTTTTGACATATTGATAAGTCCCTGATTTCAAGTGTAAATAATTCGGAGTATAAAATGTAATA
>NW_017302276.1:0-321 GCF_001594115.1 Trachymyrmex septentrionalis | reverse complement strand
GCCGATGGTGCGAAGCTTACCATCCGTGGGATTATGTCACATCGAAAGGCTCAAAACAAGGTGACACTAGTAGGCGGCCACGGACCGATCGTCGCACAAAACTGGTTTGCCGTTTCCGGCCATCGTCCGTCCGGCAAAGAATAACATTCCAATTCTAGTCACTTTTTGAAGAGATTATACTCGTGATAAATGATACTGAGAACGTCCTAATTAATTAATGAAACAATTACTAAGTTACACTGATTTTAAGTACAATTTCGATAATTATAGAATGTAAGTTTATTTTTTATGATTATTTAATACAAATTATGTTTTAAATTA
>NW_017302275.1:0-321 GCF_001594115.1 Trachymyrmex septentrionalis | reverse complement strand
TTACGATTATTAATTTTTGCTATTTATCTCAATGCACCAACTTTAGCACTAAACTTTTATAACTTATCCATGCGTAGTAACTGGATTTTATGCCAGTTAATGTAGTGATATGATGTAAGATCCAATATACGTTTTGTCAAAAAAAATAAAAGAATTTTATCTTACATAATTATTTGAAAATAGCGTTTAAAATTTTGCGTCACTTAAAATACTACATTTTGAAATAATAAATTATACGAAAATAATTCTAATAATTCATAAAATTCAAAGATATATATTTATCACGCATATAGAAAAATATCAATCTACTGCTAAGAAATG
>NW_017302274.1:0-320 GCF_001594115.1 Trachymyrmex septentrionalis | reverse complement strand
CAAGGATAAAATGATTTTTAAGCATTGTGAATCGGACCGCGGCCATAGAGATCCTCTAATCAGAGTCGCAACACGAGACGATTTGAATCGACTTTTGTATGCAGGGTGGTGGTTTTAACAAAATCGATAAGAGAAATATATTAGTTTCTCTACTTTAATGCCGCGTTTTAGACAGAGATACTAATATATTTCTCTATTGTCGATTTTGTTAAAACTATTACCCTGCATACAAAAATCGGTTCAAATCGTCTCATGTCGCGACTCTAATTAAAAAGTCTCTAGATATTTATTATTTCTTTCTCTTCTTTTTTCTGTTCTAT
>NW_017302273.1:0-320 GCF_001594115.1 Trachymyrmex septentrionalis | reverse complement strand
TTCTTGCTGCACGAGACACAAACACGTTTTAATATTTTTTATAAAGTTTTCAGAAATAATTCTTGCAGTTCCTCTAGGAACTTTGTGGTTACTACACTGTATGATATGTACACTGTAATATAACATATTTATATGCCGTTTAATCAGCAAGTACTGAACAACAGAATCGACATAGATAATCTAGATTAGATTGCCTTTCTTTTTGCGGAATTTTTATTTAAAATACATAGATTAAAGCAACTTGATGTGGATCGCCCTTGAGAGAAAAATTCATATTTTTATCCAGAAAGATATCAAATTAATTAAATATTTTAATTAAT
>NW_017302272.1:0-320 GCF_001594115.1 Trachymyrmex septentrionalis | reverse complement strand
CTCAAATTTTTCGAAAATGTCTTTCTTTTTCCCTCCGACCCTCTCAACTTTGAAAATTAAAAAATTTATCCTATAGCAAAATTTATAATATATATAAAGACAAATATAATCATGTACCAAATTCTATTGCGAAGACCCATTTTTCAAAAATAAGTTATATATACCTTTACATCGCTATTCGCGCGCCTCATCCGTATTCGCTGCATGGCGCCTGTTGCTATATTTGCTTTTTTAAAAACGTTTGTGTTATACATACATTGTTTATAAATACATTGTGAAAAATGCATCTTTACAATACAATTTTGTCATACATGGTTGTA
>NW_017302271.1:0-320 GCF_001594115.1 Trachymyrmex septentrionalis | reverse complement strand
ATAGATGCAAAACCAGAAAATGACGGTGCATATACTTGAAGTAAGCAGACTCCTGGGAAGTGTTCGGAGAAAGAATCTAGCAGCTGATTAGTCAAAATAGCGTCAGGAGAAACAACATAAACATTGCTTTCGCAAAGTGGATAAATTATTGTAGCCTTTGCCCAGTAAACTAAATGGCCAGCTAACCGAAACACCTGTGCAAGTGTTAAATCTGAGTCCGCGGCTAAAGTTTGCAAACTTTTCAATGGATTATACATCTGAATCAAACGTTTAAGTGCTGGAGAGCAATCTATTTGCAAAGATTCTAATAAATCCAATGG
>NW_017302270.1:0-320 GCF_001594115.1 Trachymyrmex septentrionalis | reverse complement strand
GTAGACACTTCCAGCTATCCAACGCTGCATTCATTTCCCACCCTACCTCTCTAAGACGCCTTCTGCGAGCGCAGTCTCGTTATTTAATAGCCAGTAACCTCGTATATGATCTACGAGTAACCAATCTAGTGTACCTACAGATAACGAGGCGGCAGTCTGCGAGAAATTACTCGCCGTGGAAAAAATCGAGGCCAAGAAAAAACTGATAGAGCGCGAGGCCCCCGTTGCAGCAGCTCCATATAACCGTGCCAAGTGCTGCTGGCAGTGCAAACGACGGGGGCATATCCGTTTTGAGTATTGCCAGCTCCCTAAGTACTGTG
>NW_017302269.1:0-320 GCF_001594115.1 Trachymyrmex septentrionalis | reverse complement strand
TATAATATAATAATAATAATAATAGTAACAATGCGCAGCAAGACAATACAACAATAATCATTATTTTTATAATAAGGAGAAATATTGCAGATAAAGAAAAAAATTGAACGTGTCAATTGGAATTTCTTTCGTTCGCAAAGAATGAGCAAGTTTAACTTGAAGGGTGAAATCGAAGAGTGTTCAAAATTGATAAATCAAAATGTGCCAATTCGATCTCCCTTGCGGAGTAGAAGATATCCTCGGGCGATATAACGACTGTTAAATCCATAACAGATATTGAGAGATTTATTATATCACTTTTTCTACACTACAGCTGCTCC
>NW_017302268.1:0-320 GCF_001594115.1 Trachymyrmex septentrionalis | reverse complement strand
GATGAACCTGATTCAGAATTGTCCTTGTTCAGTTCACATATGTGTATGTATGCATCCTGTCTGTGAATATCGCGTGAATTTATTTGAAAATACTACGTTATTTATACATGTGAGTAAGTGAATACAAATATGGCGCTGTCGAGTGCTATTTTTAAACATGGAAAAGTCGGCAGTCTACTTATAAAAATCTGTGGGAATAACAAAATGAATGTACATAATTATGTGTATTGGTCTCTTTAAAGGGTTAAAAGTTTAAGTAGATACAGATCTAATAATAACTTTGTTGGATTATCAAAATAATCATGTAGGAAACTCAAGTA
>NW_017302267.1:0-320 GCF_001594115.1 Trachymyrmex septentrionalis | reverse complement strand
AGAGAGAGAGAGAGAGAGAGAGAGAGAGAGAGAGAGAGATATTTATAAATGTAACACAATCGGCAAAGCATTCTCCATCGCCGGCCATAATCGTGGGATTCGTCAGATCACCGACGAATTAGTGAGGTGTCTCGCTTGTACCTTTGAGAGGTTGAGAGGCGCGGGTGAGTGTTTGCATCGAAGTGTCCAAGGGAGAGGAACAAGCAGGTAGAGATTATGGGCAATACAATGTACCGCGCGGTACCCGCGCGTTTTCAGATGAGCTGAGTGGCAGTAGAAGTGGTGGTCCTTTGAGGGAACCAGCGGGAGAAAAAGAGAAG
>NW_017302266.1:0-319 GCF_001594115.1 Trachymyrmex septentrionalis | reverse complement strand
TGTTCATTAAAAAGTTGTTACCAAAACAAGTTTATCAAAAGAATGTGGTTTTAAAGCAAAGAATTAGTTTGTAAAGCAGATATTTCTAGAAAAAAACCCAAATATATCATACATATCAGTTAACTAACTGATCACTAACTTTTGCAGAGAGATAATTCATGTAATTTAATAACTAACCAGGAAAGGGACTTCACTGTTCCCCTCTGATTTTAATAAGCTTTTAGTATGTTATTCTCCAGACAAAAATAAGCGACATATATTTTTTTATACGTTCATACGCACTTTTAAGAGGTGAAACACTCTTTAGAAAAAAATCGGT
>NW_017302265.1:0-319 GCF_001594115.1 Trachymyrmex septentrionalis | reverse complement strand
GAAATTACTAACTTGTAAGGCATGTAACTTGTTTTCGGCATTCTAGATACCCCTTTATTTTTTATTAAATTACGTTTTTAGAGTTTCGGTATAAAGGTAAGTACAGGAAAACGTAAAACTAAAAAGAATTACATTTCAATATAATAAATAGTAGAAATTTCATAATTTCTGTCAGTCTTCGGAGATCGTTCAGCCGAGGATTTATTGCTTAGAGCCAACGTTTATTACTTTAGCTATTTTCTATTATTTTACAATAAATCGTTTTTGCTCCTAACAAATTTATTTTTTAATAATTTTAATACATTTTAGATTGTTATTA
>NW_017302264.1:0-319 GCF_001594115.1 Trachymyrmex septentrionalis | reverse complement strand
ATAAGTGAAATGAGTATCAGTCAGATGATGTTGCAAGGATCTAAAAAAGTGATCTGAAGGAGCGAAGTGTGGAGAATACGCCGGGTGCGATAAAATTTCCCAGTCCAAGTTGGTGATCATTTTTAAAGTCGTTGTTGTGTGGGGCCGCGCGTTATCCTGAAGCAAGATGATCTTCCTTCTTCCCTTGCCGGTGTAAGGGTTTTTCTCCTCCAATGTGTCACTAACACTAAACAATTACTGCTGATAATTGAGCAGTGATCGTTTTACCAGGTTAGAGCAATTTGTAATAAACGACACTCTGCTGATTCCATTATACGAG
>NW_017302263.1:0-319 GCF_001594115.1 Trachymyrmex septentrionalis | reverse complement strand
TGTGTGTGTGCTGCTGATATAATAAAAAATAATGATAAAATAATATACTCGCGTCATATAATAGTAATAATGATAATAACGGTAATAATAGTGACACGGCAATGACGACGGTCACGATGACATGTGGATTGTATATAGTTAATAAATATATATTATAAAACCAAGACATTGTGAAAAATAACGTAACAGAATTATCACGATATACAACGCACAGGTTTTCGTTCAAGACCCAATTCGCATCTGCGAGTAATATAAACGTCGTGTTTCTTGACATTATTTAATTTATTATGTTATAATATAATATATTATATTATATCGA
>NW_017302262.1:0-319 GCF_001594115.1 Trachymyrmex septentrionalis | reverse complement strand
TATATTTTATACCAAAATAGTAAACTTCAATTTCTGTTGTGTCATTCTCTACCGTACTTGCAATCTAATCTTATTCTGCATTATCGGTAACACATGCCCCTGACAATAGGCAGATAGGCAACTCGACTTATTGATGTGTATGTTGCGGAAGCACCCTGTATATGTGTATGTATAATATGTGTGTGTATGATAAACGAAATAACTTACTACCGAATGGCTTTGTTTGAGTATTAGTACCAAACAAATTTGTAGTGGGTGTAGAATTGAATGCAAAACTATTTGTTGTTGTAGTTGCTGGTGTCCCAAAATTACTAATAGG
>NW_017302261.1:0-319 GCF_001594115.1 Trachymyrmex septentrionalis | reverse complement strand
ACAGAATTCTTCCAACCCGCACCAGCGGTCATAATCTTACGAACAATTTTTGGTCCTTCGAGCCGGATTCTGTGTTAAGAAATACGGATTTTGTGATTGTGAGGTGAATTGAGAAAAGAAACCAAAAGGGATCAAACATCGGTCAATTTTCCACGGAATCACGGGCCAGAGATAGGAATCTCACCCCCTCCAGCGCGCCATTGTACGTGTGAGACGTATACATCGGCGCGCCTACACACATCAAGACGCACGAGTCCGTGTTCACGAAGAAGCTTTCGTCAAATTTCGGCAGTCACCGAACGTTACCGAACGTCACGGG
>NW_017302260.1:0-318 GCF_001594115.1 Trachymyrmex septentrionalis | reverse complement strand
ATACTATAGATAGCGAATCGAAAATTTATTAAGGTGTATAATGTATATACACGGAAAAAAACGGCTACGGTTGCCACGACCGAAAGTCGTCCATCAATATATTTTTCGGTTATAAAAACTCTAGTACGATTAATAACTGTAAGATTGGTATATCTTAACAGTTATGGCTGTAAAGAAGACTACATCTATATCTTACGATTATCACGATCAGATGTACTGATGGACGAAAATTATTACTTCTGATGATAACCGTAGCATTTGTTTCTGTGGGCGAAATTTATTTTGTAATTATTAAATAAATAAGATTAAATAAATAAA
>NW_017302259.1:0-318 GCF_001594115.1 Trachymyrmex septentrionalis | reverse complement strand
GTATTACAGGTACAAATATACAAAGAGATAGACACGATAAAAGCTGGCGGAGTAGAGATTCAAGGTTTGAAAGCTACTCAGATCTCTCGCCGGAAATTAGCCCAAGATGCTGTTATCGAGGAACATACGTTTGTAGCTCATTGTGATCGTGTTAAGATTCCATTGAATGAAGCAATTCGATTATCAGCCCAACTCGTACTGGAAGATCATCAAATTATCAAAGTGCAAGCTGCTGAGCTAGTGGGAGACGTCGATGATATTGAATTAAAAAGTCTTTCGTCTTCGTTACTGCTTGAGGCATTTGATGATATGCCATTG
>NW_017302258.1:0-318 GCF_001594115.1 Trachymyrmex septentrionalis | reverse complement strand
CAGTCATACAATTTCCTTTAGTTTTGTATAAAAATTAATTCAGATATATAATATTATTAAATGTTACATGTGCTAAAATATCAGAAAGAAGTCTTAAAGACAACTAAAAAATGTTTACAGAAGTCATCTTTTAATAACTCTTTTATACGACTTTGTGTTTTTTGGATATATAACAAATTTTTTTTAGACATAAATATGAACTCTATATGTTAATATCTTTGGATATCATAAAGACATTTTGGCATAAAGCAATTTGAGAAATCTTTTAGGTATCATTTTTGTGATATCTTTCTATTCTCAAAAAATATTTATATAACA
>NW_017302257.1:0-318 GCF_001594115.1 Trachymyrmex septentrionalis | reverse complement strand
ATTCAATTTTCCTGTACCTTTTTACACGTACGTCATAACAAAAATGTAATCAGATTCATCGATGTTAAACCCGATGAGCAGACGAATGATCCATTTACGGCAAAATAAGTTACATTTCCAAATGGAATTTACAACAATATCCACGAACTTATTGAGGTGATTAATATCACATGTAAAGATGCCGAATTGCATTTTTATTTCGAATAGCAAAAAGCGTCTGGCGTCAAAGTCTACATAAGTATTAACTGGTATGAAAAATGCAAAATGCTATATCATATAAACTTTTAAGACAATTTTCTACGAATGCTAGGTTTCTCA
>NW_017302256.1:0-318 GCF_001594115.1 Trachymyrmex septentrionalis | reverse complement strand
AAACAGATTTCGAATGGGCAGTGAAGTTAAATCGATTTAGTCTAGAATTAATCGGACTTTGGCCGAAGTTCGAACAAACTACATGGGAAAAGCGTGTGTACAATTTACGTGCACTTCTCATTTTCTTATTGATAATATTTGTCCTTATGATTCCTGCTATACATTCTCTGATAAGAGTCCATTTTGACATTTTACTTGTGGCAGATAATTTGATGGGTACTTTACCAATCATTACTAGCATCTTAAGACTTGTAATTTTTTGGTGGAAGAGAAAAGGTAGATAAAGTAGCGATTTAATCGTTACGCGATATAAAATAT
>NW_017302255.1:0-318 GCF_001594115.1 Trachymyrmex septentrionalis | reverse complement strand
CTCTTAAGTTTCTTCAGGTATGTACTCTGGATGTTTGAAATATATCTCTCGATATATATCTGTAGGATGTACCTAAGATTAATTTTGCTAGTGTTTCATCAAGATTAAGAAATTCAAGAAATCTTATCTTGTCTTCATTAAGACAAGATCAAAACAAGAAATTGGAAATTCATTTCAAGACAAGACAAGAAATTGTTATGAAGACCAAAATTTCTTGACAATAAGTCAAAAAATTTCTTGAAATTTCTTAAATTTTCGTGACAGTTTTTATTTTTAATATTTTATTATTTTATTTCTGATTTGAAAAGTTTTGAATAA
>NW_017302254.1:0-318 GCF_001594115.1 Trachymyrmex septentrionalis | reverse complement strand
TTTTTTTTTGTAAAAATAATTATTCTTATTTAGTCACTTCTTTTTACTATTTAATTTAAACAATTTAGTTACATGTATAATATATTTTTTCTTTTTCCGATGAGAGATTGCATTCCACTTGATATTTGCAACGCTCTTGGAATCATTACATTCTTGTTGTTGATCAAATATTAAACAAAGATAAATGAGGCTTGCAAATGTTGTAAACGCCAAATGAAACGCGCTCTATACACATTATCCCAGTAAGTAAGAAACATTTTGGAACATTTGAGTAACATTGTAGCAATGTTACAATGTTGAAATATTCCAAAATGTTTC
>NW_017302253.1:0-317 GCF_001594115.1 Trachymyrmex septentrionalis | reverse complement strand
ACTGACTTTCAAACTCTGATTTTGAACATTGTAACACTACTGCCCAATCCGAACAAAATTATCGTATCAAAATGACTCCGTAATGATTATTAATAATCGTTTTTCGATCAGTTATGATTCATTTTAATATTTATATTGATATTATCGTGACCTGTTATTTTACTTGGATGACTGTTTTTTTATATACATCATTCATATATGAATAATTAAAATCCTTGTTTCCGGAAGAGCTTCGTTATGCAGACACAAATAATAAATTTCTCTAAAGAGCGTTATCGAGATTTTATAATAAATTAAATAATTAATTATGAGAAAAA
>NW_017302252.1:0-317 GCF_001594115.1 Trachymyrmex septentrionalis | reverse complement strand
GTTAAAATTAAAATTAGAAATTTTGTTATTTTTATTTATTCTTATCAATGCGACTAAATCTTATGAAAACGATTTTCCTATATTTAAAACGATCTACTTTGTGCAAATTACTATTTTATTGATTTCATGATGTATCATGATTTCTAGATACAATCACCGTCGGTAAGTAAAAATAAAGACTACCTCAAAATAGAAGTGCTCAAGGAAAGACTCTTGAGGAAAATATGCTTTTTTTATTTGGTCTTATATTATAAAGTCTTAATATATTTTTTTACACATAAAATAGAGATGAATTATTTTATTACTTTTTATATTGT
>NW_017302251.1:0-317 GCF_001594115.1 Trachymyrmex septentrionalis | reverse complement strand
CAAGGTTTAAGTCAGAAATTTAAAAAAACCAATAATTTATGATATATAATATTATAGATACATTTTTCTAACACATATAATTGGCATGATACATTAAATATCTCGTAAAATATTAATATCCTGATATTTTTATGAATAGAATAATGAGATAAATCAGGCGTAAAAAAAACATATACTTGTTTGTTTAACAAAATTATTCATTGTATCTACGTATTTTTTTGTAAAACTTTTGGAAATAAGCGATCTTTTGCCAATTTCGATAATCTTGACATACGAGGGGTGTTCAAAAAGTAAGTTTCCCTAGTCTGCCGTTTTGC
>NW_017302250.1:0-317 GCF_001594115.1 Trachymyrmex septentrionalis | reverse complement strand
ATCAAATGGTATGCATTAGATTGTTTTATTCTTCAGTATGCTAGATACGAGTATATCAAAATGTTTCCTTAAGATGTTTCTAAGACGCGATCCTATCTTATAAATATATATATAGGGTGTCCCATAATTCGTGACCTAAACTTTAATAACATATTCCTGACTTAAAAACTAAATTGATTAATATACTGATTCATATACTGTTTATAAGAAGACATTAAACATTACAAAATGCAATGAGATATCAATACAAATTAAACACTACAAAATGCAATGAGATATCAATACAAATTTGCTTTTTTAAAAAAATGTAAAAATGC
>NW_017302249.1:0-317 GCF_001594115.1 Trachymyrmex septentrionalis | reverse complement strand
GACTGTCCTAATTACATTATAAACGAGAAGAATGCCCCACTTGGTAATGAAGATATTGATAAAGTTCTCGAATATTCTGGCAATGCCGAGAAGCGAGAATTGCTTTTGCAAGAATCAAGCAAAATACCAAATACACATCCTGCAATAATTGAGTACGGAGATGAACCAAGATTGCTAAAGAAATGTGGCAGAAAACGACAATTTGACGGCAAAAAGCAATACAAATGTTATATGTCAGGATGTGAAAAAATATTCATATCGCTGAGAGATCTCGAGGAACATATTAGAACACACACCGGTGAACGACCGTATTCCTG
>NW_017302248.1:0-317 GCF_001594115.1 Trachymyrmex septentrionalis | reverse complement strand
AAAAAAAAATGTGTTTTACTATGCTTTTCTAAAAACTTATTATCGTATTTTATAAATACTATTTACAAATCACGACATAAATTTGCACGTTTGATACTTGTGTAGTTACGTTTTGGCTCTTTTGTTTTATGCACGAAAAGATTAATATCCATCAATAAATAAATAAAATGACACGCAGCACTCGATCGACATCTCGATTAAATATGCTCACGCGTATGCGATGGCTGTCCAACGCAAACATACACAAACGCTGATTGATACCTCTTCGTACAGGTGGAATTAATGCACCAATATTTCCAATAAATCGAGAGCGAGCT
>NW_017302247.1:0-316 GCF_001594115.1 Trachymyrmex septentrionalis | reverse complement strand
AAAAAAAAAATAACTACGGCAGCTCAATAATCAATACAATTACATAGAAAATAACACGAAATAGTGATACAAACAAGTATGAAATAACATCAACTCCTAGCATTATTTCATTATTTTTTATTATTATGCAGATTATTATGCATAGAATAAGCACGTTAAGTAAAAGTCCTGTGACAGTTTTGTGAGTTTTGTAAGAGAAAGGATAAATAAAATGTTTTATAATATATGAAGTTTTCTAATTTAAGCAGATTAAAAACAATAGTACTTCATCTAAAAGATGAGTTATATAAAAATGACAGTGTATGTTAATCTTTAA
>NW_017302246.1:0-316 GCF_001594115.1 Trachymyrmex septentrionalis | reverse complement strand
ACATAAATATCTAAATAAAAGAAACAATATAATTATCAAGAATTAAACATATTAATAATAATTCGTTATTAGTATATTTTAGTTCTTAATAACTATTGTTTCTTTTATTTACATATTTATATTGTCATTTGGTTCGTAGCCCTTCTTAACATGCATGTTTTATAATTGAACCATATTACAGGATTTTACACTTAATATATTTTGTAATAAAATTTTAATTTTTTACTTATTGTTCACTTGTCGTATATCAATTTTTAAATAAATTTGAAATATCGTCCAACATAATAGAACAATCTATAGAAAACGCATCTAAAAT
>NW_017302245.1:0-316 GCF_001594115.1 Trachymyrmex septentrionalis | reverse complement strand
TTTTTGTTTTTTGTTATTTATTTATTTAAAATATTTCATTTACTTAAAAAACCGTTTATTTGAAGTTTATCTGAAACGTTTTTTAGTGCGAACGTGGGTGTAGCGATAGCGTACCAGACTGCTATGCCAAAGAACCCGAGTTCGTTCGCAAAAAAAACCGAAAAATTTTTCGGACGCTCGCAGCTCCTTTGCAGGCATTTGACGCGAATTTGATTATCTGCACAGATTTCTAATTTAATGACATTTATTACTTCTGACAATGTTTCTACCATTGTATCGACTTTGGCTGCGTTCAACAGAAAAAGTAGCTATGTCA
>NW_017302244.1:0-315 GCF_001594115.1 Trachymyrmex septentrionalis | reverse complement strand
ACAAATGAATATAAATTAATTTCCTTGGACGTTATCTCACTTTTTTCAATAGATATAGCAGTTGATTGTGTTAATGAGCAATGGAGTTTTATTTCTAAGGAATGTTCTCTGCCTAAGAATGAATTTCTGGGAGCGATACGATTTATTTTAGATTCTACCTTTTTTTTATTTGACAATAAAATTTATAAGCAAAGCTTCGGCACTCCTATGGGCTCTCCTTTATCACGTGTAATAGCGAACTTAGTAATGAGGAGATTAGAGAGATCAGTGTCCCTGATGTCGTTGAATGTGGACATTTTATTTTACCATAGATAT
>NW_017302243.1:0-315 GCF_001594115.1 Trachymyrmex septentrionalis | reverse complement strand
AGAAGGGCTAAGAGCCAAATTTTTCGTATATTTAGATTCTTAAAAACGCATACGTATATTTCGACCTATTTGTCAGGTCAGCCTCAGTGTATACATGTCGATAATTAACGCAAATTTAATAAAGATCATAAAACAGTTAAATACAATTTCTGCAAATTATAATTACGCAAAGTGGTGAACATAATTCTTCATTCTGTTATTCATTAATCGCAACAATGCAATGCTTTCCGTCTTCGTAGTTACATTCTTCTATTACATCGGTCGCAATTTATCCGTATAATGATAATAAAATTAGTTGAACATGTAGAGTCATTC
>NW_017302242.1:0-315 GCF_001594115.1 Trachymyrmex septentrionalis | reverse complement strand
TATAAGGAATATCGTATTTTCCGCAAAGCCTCTCGTTTTATTATTATATAGAAATACAAACCTAGTGCAGCGATAAAAGATGTGTAATAAACTTAGAATATATTCTTCAAATTACTTATCTATATATCTATAAAGTACGGCAAATGTGCAGGAAAATATGTATCCGCATATCTCATATGCAACATATTACAAGTATAGACTGAGACATTATTTTTTTCTGACTTTAGTGCAGAAATCAACATTAATGCTGCTTATAAATCAAATCAAATATATTACACAGTATTTTTTGTCATTACACTGTGTCTATATATGTGT
>NW_017302241.1:0-315 GCF_001594115.1 Trachymyrmex septentrionalis | reverse complement strand
ATCAGTTCGGAGGTACATCTGTATATTTTAGAATTGTACAAAATGTTGAATATTTGCTAATGACTTATAACGAAAATAAAGATCGAAATCAATACGTATATCAATACAGGAGTAGGCAGTATTTGAAATACAAGTATTTAAAATACGTATTTGAATATATTTTGTATTTTGCGTACTTTCAAACATTTTTTATAGTACTTTGCATTTTGCGTTTAAATACTTTTTTAAAAGTATTTTGTATTTTATTTGTAAATACACACATTTAAATTATTATTAACATTAAAATTTTTTTTTATGAAAATCGCATTATTGTTG
>NW_017302240.1:0-314 GCF_001594115.1 Trachymyrmex septentrionalis | reverse complement strand
AAAAAAAACATTAATCAGATATTAGATATAAAAATATAATTAAGTTGCAGTTACTGAGAAAAGTAAATCTAATTGTAACTTTATTATGACAGTAACAATTACTTTGCCATCTCGTATGTAATATACGTCATATTTTATGTCTTTTTAACGTTTAAATCGACATTTGATTTAAATACTTACATTAATTTTGCTGACAGGAACAAATCCTATACGAATTAGAGTAGGATAAAATAATAATTAGCTTGTAGCCTAAAATTCTTTAAATGATTAATAGGCTCCAAGCAAAAGTTATATATCAAAGAAGCTATAAATGC
>NW_017302239.1:0-314 GCF_001594115.1 Trachymyrmex septentrionalis | reverse complement strand
AGTTTTCCTTAACTCCTACTGTGATAATTTACTTACTTATCGAAAAAAATCAATTTTTTTATTTTTGGTTAAAAATTTTTTTTTTTAAATAGATTTCTCAATATATTAGCATCTTCTACGTTGATTTCAACGATGAAATAAAGTTCTACGATCCATAGTTTTGCAATAAAGCTTAAAAATAATGATGTTTTTTAAAATAGAATTTTGTATCAAGTAAAACGATATATGCACATTGCATTTTGTCCAAATTTCTTTTATCAATTTACTTATACCAGGTGTACAAGTATGAAACGCGGATTTGAGAAAACAGATGG
>NW_017302238.1:0-314 GCF_001594115.1 Trachymyrmex septentrionalis | reverse complement strand
GTTTATTTGCAGCCCCAGTTCTTTCGTTTTATCTAATAGAATTTTAGAAATTTAATGATACGTGATAATAATACATACATACAATGTATGTACTATTATTACATGTCATTAATAGCACATACATGATAAAAACAATAAAAACAGACATATGTTTCGACTCAAATCGAGTCATTATCAATGTTAATTGAAAAATTTAATTTAATATAATAGTAATCAGTTTATTTTTATTAACTATTCATTTGAAATAAAGGTTTAAAACAATATTTTTTTAATGTTTATTAAATCTTTTTTAAACGTTTATATGATGTTTAATA
>NW_017302237.1:0-314 GCF_001594115.1 Trachymyrmex septentrionalis | reverse complement strand
TTTTAATTAAAAATGATTGTGTTTATCCCTACCTATACATACTTGTCCTACTTACCCGTATTTTATTCGTGTCTATTTGCGTATCCTATCGCTACCCGTGTTCCTACCTACATCACTTCATAATGTGTAACACCGCGAATATAATACGTTAATGGTTCTGTTTAGCAGAGAAAAACAGCTTTGCAAATGTTGTAAAATTCTTCAATGCGATTGGTTTTTGCTTTTGGTTCCTTAGGGATTTAAATGTATAAGTTAACCATATTGAATAATTTTACAACAATTGCAAAGCTGCTTTCTCTGCTGAATGCAGCTAA
>NW_017302236.1:0-314 GCF_001594115.1 Trachymyrmex septentrionalis | reverse complement strand
TTTTGGATGTAGAACCGAGTAAGCATTAAAAATTTGATTAAATATATTTTAATTTTAGATTCATTCAGATTATTCATTCAATATTTAATTATTTTTTTAGTTTCATTAAAATATAATATACCGATAGATTATATCGACAAAAAATTCAAAGAACTTCAGAATGAATTCATAAGACAAATTTCTTCCGCCAAAAGAAGTATTTTATACTATTTAGATAAGAAGATAACCGAAGTGAAACATACACTTATTATTAATCAACTGATTATTACTCCACAAATTAGCATCGAAAAATTAAAGGAAGGATTGAACATTGC
>NW_017302235.1:0-314 GCF_001594115.1 Trachymyrmex septentrionalis | reverse complement strand
TGTTAATGATCCGATTTTTTGCCTTGCTGAATATCTCATGCAACTTAATATTATTGTCAGCGCAATCATTCCAATCTTTTATCATTGTTGTCAACGTTGAATATTCTATGTCATATAAAATATATATGATAAATTATGCTACTAACTTAATGATTTCTTAATCCTTGGATTGTAAAACAGTGCGGCAAAATTTTAATTTCCCGTCTCTTTTTGCTGTATTTTACTCTTACGAGTCATAATTTCATATTGATTCTTACTGTCAATCGTATACGTAAATTAGTGCATTAACACACACACACACACACACACACACA
>NW_017302234.1:0-314 GCF_001594115.1 Trachymyrmex septentrionalis | reverse complement strand
TTGGAAACGAGG
The DNA here is from genome assembly GCF_001594115.1 of Trachymyrmex septentrionalis. NCBI lineage: Eukaryota > Metazoa > Arthropoda > Insecta > Hymenoptera > Formicidae > Trachymyrmex > Trachymyrmex septentrionalis. The sequence continues at coordinate 302 of NW_017302234.1, read as the reverse complement.
TGGCTAGACAGGCCGTTCAGTATTTGGCGACGAATTTGGAAAGAGCTCAGGAACAGGAAGCTTCGAGCCTGCGTCGCCACGAGCGCCAAGTTAAGGCGCTCAGGGATCGAATGGAGATTATCCAAAAAGAGAGAGACAGTCTTCGCGAAGAGGTCGAGGCTCTGAGAAAGGAACTTCTGGACTGTCGAGCGCAAAAACGGGAGGAGCGTGGGGAGTCTGGCAAACTGCTACGGGCTTCTTCTGTTGATGGGGGTGGTTCTCACGCGAGTGAGGATTTCCCTCCGGCGCGCGACCCTTCGTTG
>NW_017302233.1:0-314 GCF_001594115.1 Trachymyrmex septentrionalis | reverse complement strand
AATGCCTTTTTATTATAGAATTTATTGTGCATGCACTGTTAAATTTATAATTTTACGTTACATCCAGTTTGAATTATTTTTAGTCATTTTTATAAGTCGTTACTGCTCTCACTCAATATTTCGTCAATTTAACTAAAACAATAGAATTAAACTGTTTAATTCAAATAAAATTATTAGAGGCTAAAATTTTCTAAATTTATACATTAATATGAATGCTTTGATACTAATTATGAACAATTCAAACTTAATTTGATACTAAGTAATGCAATCTCAAAACAATGATATAAATAGACTGATCCGATGTGTTTTTTTTT
>NW_017302232.1:0-314 GCF_001594115.1 Trachymyrmex septentrionalis | reverse complement strand
GAGAGAGAGAGAGATATGCGTCCATAAAAAATTCTGCACTCCGCAAAAAGTAATATACGCAATATTGAATATACGTACATACGTACGTACTTATATATTCAATATGTACATATACGTGTATATGTACATATTGAATATACAATATGTATGTTCATACATACGTACATACATATTTACGTTTATATGTACGTTCATACATCGTAGGTTTATACGTATGCTCATAGGTACATGTACGTTTATACGTATGTTCATAGGTACGTTCATACTTATTCAATTTTCAATAATAATGTTCAATAATAATCTTAAATTTATGT
>NW_017302231.1:0-314 GCF_001594115.1 Trachymyrmex septentrionalis | reverse complement strand
GTTGCCGCGTTCTGTGTGCAGAAGCCATAAGAGTTTAAATAAAATTGAAAATTTTTACAAATTGTATTACAAATTATAATGTATATAATATGATCAGTAATATATCTAAAATTTAAAAATGGAATATAATACATTGCAGAGTTCCATGTATATATTTTATATGTAAAAGTTATATGTACAGTTAAGTTATAATTCCATATTTACGTACAATCCATTATTCTGATCACTAACAATAAATATTTTTATTTAGCACATATAGCTCAGTAAATTCTTTTCATATCAGTGATTTTTGGACGATGCAAAAAGACATGGAA
>NW_017302230.1:0-314 GCF_001594115.1 Trachymyrmex septentrionalis | reverse complement strand
CACACGTGACCTTGACCACGTGACCTTGTAAACATTATAACCATCAAATACCAAAAAAAATTTAATCATCCCATACTCAACTATAAAAACTATAGCAAATAATCCACTAAAATATTCAACACTAAACCCAGATACTAACTCAGACTTTCCCTCAACAAAATCTATTGGCCTTCGATTCAACTCAGCTAAAACTCTAAAAAAAAAAACTAATAATAAAAGTATAACTATAAAACTATATCACATATATAACTGCCATTTTTTAAAATTCAAAAATGAATAACTTTCTCTTAAAATTATTAATTCTAAAAAAATTA
>NW_017302229.1:0-314 GCF_001594115.1 Trachymyrmex septentrionalis | reverse complement strand
CAAAGCGAGCGCCCCGTGCATTTCATGTCTTTGAACGTTAGACGCTCCTAAACATCGAGCAGCATTTGGACTGCGCGCGAGGCGAGCGGTGAGACGAGTAGCGGGAGGCGGAGCTTCTCGAAAATCGGCCGAGAGGTGCAAATTTTGCTAAGCCCTGATTTAATAAATTGATTTACTAACAAAACTATCGCATAAACCTCTTTAAAAAGTAAAAAACATCAATATTCATTAAATATAATATATAGCTAATGATGGGTATTCAATCATATCTTTTGCGAATTTTCAATCAATTTAATCATTGCTCTGTTTCGAAA
>NW_017302228.1:0-314 GCF_001594115.1 Trachymyrmex septentrionalis | reverse complement strand
CTAGTGGTTAACGATACGAAATTTTTGATCGTACTGGTAATATCAACATTTCTAGATCTATCAATTTTCACACCGTCTCGTACCGAATCTCATCGAACATGAACGACGCAATTATTCGATAGTGGAGGATGCTCTTCAGATGTGTTTCCTTTTCGTTTTTTCGTTGAAAATTTTCCCTCGATGTACAGAAAATTATCACACAGTAACGTGTACAGATCCTGGTGTTATATAAGTATTCGTATTTCATCGCTGTATCCGAATGTGGTATTAGCGTATGGATTGTAAGTGTGAGTCTCGATCTTAACGATACGATC
>NW_017302227.1:0-313 GCF_001594115.1 Trachymyrmex septentrionalis | reverse complement strand
GTATTATCTACATCGTGACCCGTATTGATGAACTTAATAAAGTGATTTGTAAATGGCACGTTACGTCCTATATTTTGATGTAATTGAAATTAATTGAATGAAGTTTCTAAGCTTTTATTTTAAATTAAATTTTTCCGTTTTTTATTCTCTGTATTACTGTACTTATGTATATACATATTATTATATGTCTGCATTTATAAATACATATTACTATATGTCTGCATTTATTAATGTTTTTTATATATAATTGTTAAAAATATCATATGAAGAATTTTTATTACTTGAAAGTTATTTTGCTGATTTTTCAGATGAT
>NW_017302226.1:0-313 GCF_001594115.1 Trachymyrmex septentrionalis | reverse complement strand
CCTTCGACATTTTGTGGTGTTCTCTTCCGTTTCCTGCGGCAGAGGAAACGCTGGCCAGACGAATTATGGCATGGCCAATTCCATTATGGAGAGAATTTGCGAGAAGAGAGTGGAGGAAGGATTACCAGGGTTAGCGATTCAATGGGGAGCTGTGGGTGACGTGGGTCTTGTCGCTGATATGCAGGAGGAGGATAAGGAATTAATCATTGGTGGTACTTTGCAGCAAAAGATTTCCTGCTGTCTCGATGAGCTCGATAAGTTTTTACTTCAAAATCGGCCGATTGTGAGCAGCATGGTCGTAGCTGAAAAAAAA
>NW_017302225.1:0-313 GCF_001594115.1 Trachymyrmex septentrionalis | reverse complement strand
TTATTTCCCAATTGTAAAAAGTTCTGTATATTAGGAGGTATGGAAACAATTGATAGATTCACGAACCAGACATTCCTTTGTGAGGTAAATGAAGGAGAAGGAATCAGTGGAAGAAAGTTGAGGATCAATCTGTATTTCTCTAACTGTCTCAACATTTGGATTCTGTTAGGATACAACGACAACCTAACATTACCCTCCAATATTCCATCCCTACCATGATCAATAGATTGACAAGCAAAAAAACAATTTTTTTTTAATCGGTCTCTCAGCTCAAAAGTTTTCATTTCATGCCAAAAGAACACCCCTAAATTTT
>NW_017302224.1:0-313 GCF_001594115.1 Trachymyrmex septentrionalis | reverse complement strand
TATTGGAAAATATATTTTTCATATTTGTTTGTTTCAGTTTTTTACACAAGATACATAAATCCTGATACATAAATTTGTAGTTACTTAGCATAAACATAACAAATACGAATTACGTTCAAATTATGTCTGTAGGCTATATATTATTTATATATTAAATTATATAAATTATTATATATTGTATGATAGTATTAAGATACAATTACAATTAATAAGATACATTACCGATATTAGGTAAAGTTTTGTGATTATCATTGGAATCTCGGTGGTAATTAAAGAGTACCGATGTTATCGACTGTTGTTTTAAAATTTTCGA
>NW_017302223.1:0-313 GCF_001594115.1 Trachymyrmex septentrionalis | reverse complement strand
TTACGGATGGTTTATCTTTTATTTAATTAAGTTTATATCATTGAATTATATATGCGAAAGTGTCAGTACTAAGGTAAATATTTTCAGTAATAATTCAGAATTGTAAAATATTTAAATAGATCAGATCATGCTTATAATAAACAACGTTGCATAACATAGTAAATAATATAACTATCAATTTTAAGATAAATAATTGTAAGTGATAAAACAAACTTTCCTAGAAAAATAAATTTTAGACATAAAATAAAAAAAATAAAACAATTTCTCTTTTATGTAAAAATGTTAATTTATTATTAAAGTAATGATAATTAGA
>NW_017302222.1:0-312 GCF_001594115.1 Trachymyrmex septentrionalis | reverse complement strand
ACACCTATAGATTTTTATTTGTGGGGAAAGTTAAAACAACAAGTGTATAGCGAAATGCCGGTAATAAAAGAAAACATAAAGGAGCGATACAAGAAGAGATTGCGATTGATCCAAATGAAATTCGTCGTACAGTATTATCTATGTCGACACATTTCAGAAAATGTGTCAATGTTCAGGGTCATCATTTTCAATATACTTGTTGTAACAGTAAATACGCAAATAAGTAAATTAGTGAAATATTCGGAAAATGCCTTCAAACAATTTGTTTTCAATTACAGCTAACCTTGTTATGTTTAAATAAACTTTCAATGT